>NW_023046379.1:96385-247527 GCF_011762505.2 Arvicanthis niloticus | reverse complement strand
CACCACAGGACTGTTCTCCCCACAGCCCACCTCAAGGACGTCCTACCCACAGTCCACCACAGTGAAATCTTCCCCATTGTCCACCACAGGGACATCCTACCCACTGTCCACCACATGGATATCCTCCTTACTGTCCACCACAGGGAAGTCCTCCCAACTGTCCACTATAGGGATGTCCTCACAACTGTCCACCAGAATGATGTCATGAAGGAATTTCTTATGGTGCACAGGAGGAAGTCCCTCTGGTGGACAGTTGAGAGGATGTTATTGTGTGGGACAATGAAAAGGACATCCCTGTGGTGGACAGCGGAAAAATTTCACGGTGGTGGACAGTGGCAAAAATATCCTTGTGTACTATGGGGAGGATGTTCCTGTGGTGCACAGAAGGATTTCCCTGTAATGGACAGTGGGGAGAGAGTCTCTGTGCTGGACAGTTGGGAGGATTTCCCTGTAGTGTACAGTGGAGAGAACATCCTTGTGGTGGACTGTGGGCAGAACGTTCCTGTTGTGCACATGAAAATGTCCCTGTGGTGGACAGAAGATAGGATATGTCTGTTATGGACAGTTGGGAGGACCTCCCAGTGTTGGACCATGACGTGGACGTTCCTGTGGTATACAGTGGGGAGGATATCACTGTGGTTGACAGTGAGAAGGACTTCTCTGTATGGGATATTGGACAGGATATCAATGTGGTGGACACTGGGGAGGACATCCTTGTGATTGACAGTGGGAGGATTTCTCTGTGTTGGACAGTGGGGAGCACATCTCTTTGGTGTACAATGGGGAGGATATGACTGTGTTGGACAGTGAGGAGGACATCACTGTGGTGGACAGTGAGGAGGATGTCACTGTGGTGGACAGTGGGAAAGACTTCTTTGTGGTTGGCAGTGGGGAGGACATCCCTGTGGTGAACAGTGGGAAGAACATCCCCATGGTGATCAGTGAGAAGGGTGGAAGGTAGGGAGGACTTCACTGTGGTGGACAATGAAGACAATGAGGACGATGTCATTGTGTTGGAAGTTGGGAGGACATCACTTTGGTGGACAGTGGGGAGGACATCACTGTTGTAGACAGTAGGGAGGACTTCCCTGTGATTGACCATGAGAAGAACATCCCTGTTATGGCCAGTGCTGAGGACGTCTTGGTGATGGACAGTAGAGAGGATTTAACTGTGGTAGACCTCACAGAGGACGTTCTTGTGGTGGACTATGGGGAGAATGTCCTGTAATGCACTGGAGTATGTCCCTGTGGTAAACAGTGGGGAGGACAGACCTGTGGTAGACGGTGGGTAGGACATCCCTGTGTTTGACTTGGGAGGATTTTACTGTGGTGAACAGTGGGGAGGACATCCTTGTAGATAGTGGGAAGGATGTTCCTGTGGTGCACGGAAAAAGGTTACTGTGGTGGACAGTGAGGAGGATTTCACCTTGGTGGACAAAGGGAGGATGTCCTTCTGGTGGACAGTTGAAAAGATGTTTCTGTGGTGCACATGAGTACATCACTGTGGTGGACAGTGGATAGGACTTCCCTAAATTGGACAGGTGGGAGTACATCCCTGTGGTGGACATTGAGGAGGACATCCTTTTGGTGGACACTTGGGAGGATGTCCCTGTGGTGAACAGTGAGGAAAACATCCCTGTTGTTGACAGTTTGGAGGACTTTCCTGTGGTAGACTGTGTGGAGGACTTCTCTGTGTTGGACAATAAAAGTGGAATGGATATCCCTGTTGTGTACAGTGGGCAGGACAATACTTTTGAGTACATTGTGGAGGATATCTTTGAGAAGAACATTCTTGTGGTAGAGAGTGGGTAAGACTTCTTTGTGGTGAACAGTGGGGAGGACATCCCTGTTGTAAACTGTGTGAAAGACATCTCTATGGTGGAAGGTGGAGAAGATGTCCCTGGGGTGATCAGTGAGGAGGTCATCCCTGTGGTAGACTGTTGTGAGGATTTAACAATGGTAGACATTAGAGAGGATGCCCTTTTGGAAAGTGATGAGGACATTCCTGTGTTGCACAGGAGGATATCCCTGTGGTGGACAATGGGTAGGATGTCTCTGTGGTGGACAGTGGGGAAGACATCCCTGTGGTGGACAGTGAGAAAGATATTTTTGTAGTGGACATTGGCGAGGACTTCCTTGTAGTAGACAGTAAGGAGTACTTCCCTGTGGTGGGAAGGAATTCTTTGTGGTGGAAACTGAGGACTACCTTGTTGTGGACTTTGAGGAGAATGTCTTTGTGGTGGATAGTGAGGAGAATGTTCCTGTGGTGAACAGTGGGGAGGACATCCCTGTTGTTGACAGTGTGGAGGACTTTCCAGTGGAGGACAGTGGGGAGGACTTCTTTGTGGTAGACAGTAAGAAGAACATCCTTGTTGTAGACAGTGGTAAGGGTGTCCCTGTTGTGTACAGTGGGAAGGACATCCTTGTGGTGGACAGTGAGAAGGATGTCCTTGTGCTGGAGAGTGGGGAGGACTTATTTGTGGTGGACAGTGGGGAGGACATCCCTGTGATAAAGAGTGTGGAGGACATCTCTATGGTGAAAAGTGAAAAGGACGTCACTGGAGTGAACAGTGAGGAAGACGTCCCTGTGGTAGACTGTTGGAAGGATTTAACTGTGGTATACAGTGCAGAAAATGCCCTTGTGCAAAGTGAGGAGGACATTCCTGTGTTGCACAGGAGGACATCCCTGTGGTGGACAGTGGGTAGGATGTCTCTGTCGTGGAGAGTGGGATCAATTTCTCTGTGGTAGACAGTGGGGTGGATGTCCCTGTGGTGCAGAGGAAGAAGACCTTGTGGTGGACAGTTGAGAAGAAGCCCCTGTGGTGGACAGTGGGGAGGATGTCCCTGTGGTGGACAGGATGGATGACATCCCTATGGTGCACAGGAGGGAATTCCTGAGTCAGACAGTGGGGAGAACATCCAGGTGTTAGACAGTGGGGAGGATTTCCCTGTGGTGGACAGTGGGGAGGATATCCCTGTCTTGGACAGTGTGGAGGATGACCTTATGGTGGCTAGTGAGGAGGATGCCCCTGTGGTGGACAGTGGGCTGGACATCCCTGTGGTGTAGAGGAGTATGTCCTTGTGGTGTACAGTGTGTACGACATCACTGTGATGGACAGTGTGGAGGATATCACTGAGGTGCACAGTAGGGAGGATGTACCTGTGATGGACAGTGTGGAGGACATCCCTGTGGTGGTAAACTGGGAGGAAGCCCCTGTGGTCGACAATGGGGAAGACGTCACTGTGGTGGACAGTGGGGAGGACTTTTATGTAGGTGACAGGGAGGAGAACATGACTATGGTGGACAGTGAGGAGGACGTCTTTGTGGTGAAGGGTGGAGAGGATTTAATTGTCATGGATGGTGTAAGGAACTTTTTTCTGTTGAACCATGGGGAGTACATTCCTTGTTGCACAGGAGGACGTTCCTGTGTTGGAAAGTGGAGAGGACATCCCTGAGGTAGAAAGTGGAGAAAACATCCCTTTGGTGGACAGTGAGGAGGAAATACCTGTGATGGACTGTGGGGAGGTCTTCCCTGTGGTGGACAATGAGATGGATGTCCCTATATTGAACTATGGAGAGGACTTTTCTGTGGTGGACAGTGGGGAGCACGTGACTGTGATGAAAACTGGGGAGGACATCCCTGTGGTCAAGAGTGGGTAAGACTTCCCTGTGGTGGACAGTGGGAAGGACGTTGCAGTGTTGCACAGGAGTTTGTCCCTGTTGTGAACAGTGTGGAGGATGTCCTTGTGGTGGAAACTGAGAAGGACATCCCTGTGGTGGACTGTGAGGTGGATGTCCCTGTGGTGAACAGTGGGGAGGGTGTCCCTGTGGTAGACAATGTATAGGAAATCTCACTGGTGGACAGTGGAGTAGATTGTCCCTGTGGGGAATAGTGGGAAGAATGTCCCTGTGGTACACAGGAGAATATATTTTTGGTGGACAGGGTAGAGGGTGTTGCTTTGTTGCACAGAAGTACATACCTCTGGTGGACAGTGTGTAGGATTTTCCTTTGGTGGACATTGAAGAAGTTCTTGTGTTGGACATTGGGCAGGACTTATCTGTGTTGTATACTGAAGACAATATCTCTGTGGTGGACAGTTAGTAAGACATCCCTGTGTGAACAATCAGGTGGACTTTGCTATATTGGACAGTGAGTAGGACTTCCTAGTGGTGGACAGTTGGGAGGATGTCATTGTGGTGAACAGTGGGAAATACTTTCATGTGGTGGACAGTGGGGAGGACATTCCTATGGTTGACAGTGAAAGTACTTCTCTGTGTAGGACAGTGGGGAGGATATCGCTGTGGTGCACAGTGGGGAGGACATCACTAAGGTGGGCAGTGCACAGGATTTCTCTGTGGTAGACAGCGAAGAGGATTTGTCTATGGTAGACAGTGGGGAAGATATCCCTGTGATGGACAGTGGGAAGGACATCCCTGTGGTTGATAGTGGGAGGACTTCTCTGTGTTAGACAGTTGGGAGGATATCGCTGTGGTGCACAGTTTGGAGGACATCACTAAGGTGGGCAGTGTGTAGGATTTCTCTATGGTGGACAGTGAAGAGGATGTCTCTGTGGTGGACAGTGGGGAAGATATCCCTGTGATGGACAGTGGGGAGGACATCCTTGTGGTTGACATTGGGAGGACTTCTCTTTGTTGGACAGTGGGGAGAAAATTCCTGTGGTGCACAGTTGCTAGGACATCACTAAGTTGGGCAGTGTGCAGGATTTCTCTGTGGTGGACAGTGAAGAGGATGTCTCTGTGGTGGACAGTGGGGAAGATATCCCTGTGATGGACAGTGGGGAGGATATCCCTGTGGTCGACATTGGGAGGACTTCTCTTTGTTGGACAGTGGAGAGAACATTCCTGTGGTGCACAGTTGGGAGGACATTACTGTGGTGGACAGTGAGGAGGACATTACTGTGGTGGGCAGTGTGGAGGACTTCCTTGTGGTTGACAGTGGAATGGACATCCCTGTGGTGGAGATTGGGGAGGACATATCCATGGTGATCAGTGACAAGGACATTCCAGTTGTGGAAGGTAAAGATGACTTCACTGTGGTGGACAATGAGGATGATGTCATTGTGTTGAACAATAGGGAGGACATCACTTTGGTGGACAGTGGAAAGTACGTCCTTGTGGTAGACAGTAGGGAGGGCTTCCCTGTGGTTGAAAGTGAGAAGAACATCCCTGTGATGGCCAGTGCTGAGGACGTCTTTGTGGTGGACAGTAGAGAGGATTTAAGTGTGGTGAACAGCATGGAGGATGTCCTTGTGGTGGACCATGGGGAGGACATTCCTGTAATGCACTGGAGGACGTTGCTTTGGAGAAAATTGGGGAGAATTACCCTGTGGTGGACAGTGTATAGGACATCCCTGTGGTGGACAATGGAGAGGAAATCCCTGGGGTGGACAGTGAGGAGAATGTCTCTTTGGGGGACAGTATGGAGGACTTCCCTGTGTTGGACAGTGGGGAGGACATCTCTGTAATAGAGAGTGGAAAGTCTTCCCTCAGGTGGACATTGGGTAGGACTTACCTGTGGTTGACAGTGTGGAAAAAATCCCTGTGTTGGACAGTGGGGAGTACGTATTTGTGGTGGACAGTGGGGAGGATTGTAATATGATGGACTGTAGGGAAGACGTTCTTGTAGTGGACCGAGGGGAGGATGTTCCTGTGGTTCACAGGAGGACGTCCCTGTGGTGGGCAGTGGGGAAGATGTCCCTGTGTTGGTCAGTGAGGAGGAGGTCCCTGTTATGGACAGTGGGGAGGACTTCTCTTTGGTGAGAGTTAGGAGGACATACCTTTAGTAGACAGTAAGGGGGACATTTCAGTGGTAGACAGTGAAAGGACATCATCCCTCTGACGGACAGTTAGGAGGACATCCCTGTAGTATATAGTGGCAGGAAGATTTCAGTGGTGAATAGTTGGGAGGATGTTCCTGAGGTGGAGAGTGGAAAAAATTTCAATGTGGTGGACAGTGGAGCATATGTGCTTGTGAAATGTAGAAGTACATTTTGCTGGTGCACAAGAGGATGTCCCTGTCATGGACAGTACGGAGGACATCTCTTTAGTGGACAGTGAGGAGAACGTCTCTGTGGTGGACAGTGGGGGAGATGTACCTGTGATGGACAGTGGGAAGGACTTCCCTGTGGTGAGCTGACCCACCAGCAGGTCCTAGGTTATTCGTGAGGGCTGAGGAGGATTACAACCTGGAAGAACGGGCGAGAGAGAGAATGGACTCAAGGAAGCAAATGCTTGTCAAGAGTCATATATTTGGGCACAAAGTGCTTATTTATAATACATTTTGCAAAGGGAGGGGTAAGAGGGATCCAGTTGATGGAAAAGTACAGAATCTTCTTGGCCTGTGCCCTGAAACAATGGTGGTCTAACGGCTTACTTCAAAAAGATACGGTAAACTGCTTTACATCTAAAAATCTATTTGTAACTATTAAGCAGATCCTTGTGGTTGCTAGGGACATGAAGCTGCAGGGGACATTGTGAAGGTGGGGAGAAGTAGGGGGTGAGGGTAAGAGGCGAGGGTCCTGGCTTCTGACAGTGAGCATTGGAGAGGACCTCCTTATGGTGGACAGTGAGGAGGACATCATTGTGGTGAACAGTGGTGAGGACTTCCCTGTGGTAGACATTGGGGAGGACCTCCTTGTGGTAGATAGTGAAGAGTACATCCCTTTTGTGGACAGTGGGAAGGACTTCCCTGTTGTTGAAAGTGAGGAGAACATCCCTGTAGTGAACAGTGGGGAGGACATCTTTGTGGTACACAGTGGGGAGGATTCAAATGTGGTGGACATTAGGGACTACGTCCTTGTATTGGACCCTGGGTAGGACATTGCTCTGATGCACAGGAGCATGTCCCTTTGGTAGACAGTGAGGAGGACATCCCTGTGGAGGACAGTGAGGGTGTTCCTGTGGCAGATATTGGGGAGGACTTCCATGTGGTGGACAGTGGGGAGGATTTCTTTGTGGTGGACCGTGGGAAGGATGTCCCTGTGGTGGACTGTGGAAAGCACATGTATGTCTTGGACTTTGGGGAAAATATCGCTGTGATGTACAGTGAGGAGGACATCCCTGTAGAGGACAGTGGGGAGGGCATTCCTGTGGTGGACAGTGGGGAAGCCTTTTATGTGGTGGAAAGTGAGGAGGATATCCCTCTGGTAAAGAGTGGGGAGGATGTCCCCTGGGTGGACAGTGAGAAGGACAGCCCCATGGTGGACAGTGGGGAGGATATTTCTTTGGCTGATAGAGAGAAGGACGTTCCTGAGGTGGACTGAGGAGAGGACGTCTTTGTGGTGGACAGCTGGAAGGATGTCATTGTGGTGGACAGTGGTAAGGACATTCCTGTGGTGCACAGGAGATTCTACTTGTGGTGGACTCTGGGAAGGATATTGTTGTGTTGCACAGGAGTATGTCTTTCTGGTGGACAGTGTGGAGGATTTCGCTGTGGTGAACATTGAGGAGCACATCCCTGTGTTGGACATTGGGGAAGTCTTTTCTGTGGTGGACACTGAAGAAGATATCCCTGTGGTGGACAGTCAGGAAGACATCTTTGTAGTGGACATTGAAGAGAACTTTCCTTTAGTGGACAGTGGGGAGGACTTCCCTGTGGTGGACAGTGTGAAGGATTTCTTTGTGGTGGAAAGTGAGGACTTCCTTGCTGTAGACATTGAGGAGGAGATTTTTGTGTTGGAAAGTGGGGAGGACATCCCTTTGGTGGACAGTGGGGAGGACATCCCTGTTGTTGACAGTGTGGAGAACTTTCCTGTGGTGGTCATTGGGGAGGATGCCCTGTGGTGGACTGTGGGCAGTACATCTCTGGGGCACACTAGATGAGGTCTTCATGGCAGACAGTGGGGAGTATGTCTCTGTGGTGGATAGTGCGAAGGACTTCTCTGTGGTGGACAGTGAGGAGGACATCTCTATGGTGGACAATTTGGAGTATATCCCTGTAGTAGACATTGGGGAGGACTTTTCTGTATCTGACAGGAAGGAGAACATGACTGTAGTGGACAGTGAGGAGGATATCTTTGTGGTGAAGAGTGAGGAGTATTTCACTGTTGTGGACAGTGTAAAGGACTTTCTTTGGTTGAACCATAGGGAGTACATTCCTTTTTGCACAGGAGGATGTTCCTGTGTTGGAAAGTGGGGTGGATGTCCCTGAGGTAGTGAGTGGAAATAACATCCCCGTGGTGGACAGTGAGGAGTTAGTCCCTGTGAAGGACAGTGAGGAGGTCTTTCCTGTGGTGGACAATGAGATGGATATCCCTATATTGGACAGTGGATAGGACTTCCCTGTTGTGGACAGTGGAGAGGACATCCCTGTTGTGGACTGTGGGGAAGACTCCCCTGTGGTGGACAGTGGGAAGGACGTTTCTGTGTTGCGCAGGAGCTCATCCCTGTTGTGGACAGTGTGGAGGATGTCCCTATGGTGGAAAGTGAGGAGGATGTCCATGTGTTGAACATTGTGGAGGACTTTATTGTGGTGGACATTGAAGAAGACATCCCTGTGGTGGACAGTCAGGAGGATATTCCCATGGTCGACAATGGGATGGATGTCCATATTGGATAGTTTGGAGGACTTCCCTGTGGTGGACAGTGGAAATCATGTCTCTGTGGTGGACAGTGGCATGGATATCCTTGTGGTGGACATTGGGGAAGGCTTCCCTGTGGTGGACCATGAGGAAGACATTCCTGTTGTGAACAGTGGGGAGGGTGTCCCTGTGGCAGACAATGTATAGGAAATCTCTGTGGTGGGCTGTGGCGTAGACTGTCCCTGTGGTGGACAGTGGGAAGAATGTTTCTGTGGTGCACAGGAGAATGTACTTGTGGTGGACAGTGGGGAGGACATTGCTTCGTTGCACAGGAGTACATTTCTCTGGTGGACAGTGTGTAAGATTCCCCTTGGTGGACATTGAGGATGACGTCCCTGTGTTGGATATTAGGCAAGACTTCCCTGTGGTGGACCCTGAAGAAGACATCCCTGTGGTGTATAGTTAGGAAGACATCTATGAGTGAACAATGAGGTGGAATCACTATATTGGACAGTGGGGAGGACTTCCCAGTGGTGGAGAGTGGGGAGGACATCACTGTGGTGGACAGTAGGAAAGACTTACATGAGGTAGACAGTGGGGAGGAAATTCCTGTTGTGGACAGTGAGAAGGACATCCCTGTGGTGGACAATGGTGAGGACTTCCCATTTATGGACATTGGGGAAGATTTTCTGTGGTAGACTGTGGGGAGGATGTCCCTGTGATGGAGAGTTGGGAGGGCATCACTTTGGTAGACAGTGGGGAGGACATCCCTGTGGTGGAATGTGAGGAGGATGTTCCTGTTGTGCATAGTTTGGAGGAATTCACTGTGGTAGACAGTGAGAAAGACGTTTCTGTGTTGGACAATGGGGAGGATGTCCCTGTGATGGACAGTGTAGAGGAATTTTCTATGGTGGAGAGGGAGGAGAACTTCTCTGTGGTGAACAGTGAGGAGGACATCTCTGTGGTGGACTATGGGGAGTACGTCCCTGTGGTGGTCAGTGGGGAGGACTTTTCTGTAGCTGACAGGGAGGAGAACATGACTATAGTGGACAGAGAGGAAAACGTCTTTGTGGTGAGTGGTGGGGAGTATTTCACTGTTGTGGACAATGTAAAGGACTTTCTTGTGTTGAGCCATGGGGAGTATGTTCCCTTTTGCACAGGAGGATGTTCCTGTGATGGAAATTGGAAAGGATTTCCCTGATGTAGAGAGTGGGGATAACGTCTCTGTGGTGGACAGTGAGGAGAAAGTCCCTGTGATGGACAGTGGACAGGACATTTCTGTGGTGGGCAGTGGGGAGGACATCCCTGTGGTGGACAGTAAGGAAGACTTCCCTGTAGTGGACAGTGGGAAGATGTTGCTGTGTTGCACAGAAGTCCATCTCTGTTGTGGACAGTGTGGAGGATTTCCCTGTGGTGGAAAGTGAGGAGAATGTCCCTGTGTTGAACAGTGCGGCGAACTTTATTGTGGTGAACCTTGAAGAAGACATCCTGCGGTGGACAGTTAAGAGGATATCCCTGTGTTGGACAATAAGATGGATGTCCATATTGGACATTGGAGAGGACTTCCCTGTGGTGGACAGTGGATAGTACGTCCTTGTGGTGGACATTGGGGAGAATGTTACTGTGATGGACAATAAAAAGGACATCCCCATTTTGGACAGTGGGGTGGACTTCCTTGTGGTGGACAGTGAAAAGACATCCCTGTGGTGACAGTTAGAATGATATCCTAGTGGTAGTCAATGAGGAGGATGTCCCTGTGATGGACAACTGGGAGGATTTTGCTGTGGTGGACAGTGGGCTGGACATCCTTGTGGTGTGCAGTGAGTAGGACATCCTTGTGGTGCACAGTGGGGAAGACTTTTCTGTGGTGGACAGTGTGCAGATTGTCCATGTGGTGGACTGTGAGGAGTGGGTGCACTCGAGTGAGGAGCAGGTGCACTAGCTCTACTTCTTGGCAGTTTGCACACCATGCCTTTTTCCCTAACTGAGCCACAATGCACTGACTGGCTGCTATGCAGAATTGGGCTGTTTGAGGTGCACCAATGAGGCATGCCCACGTTGCAGGTGCTGATTGGGACAGGCAAGGGTATATAAAGGATGGCCGTTAAGAGAGATAACAGAAGACCACCTAGAGAGATAGGAGAAGAGACTCCTGAAAGAGAGGAGAGTACGACCACCCAGTGAGATAACAGAAGACCATCCAGAGAGATAGGAGAAAGGCATCCAGAGAGATAGGAGTAGGGCATCCAGAGAGATAGGAGAAAGGCATCTAGGGAGAGGAGAGATCAGAAAGGCATCCAGAGAGAGGAGAGGACAGAAGGGCATCCAGAGAAAGAGACATAAGAAAAGAGCTTCCATAGAGAGAGGATAGTAAAAGATCCTGAATAAAACTGTGTTGAGAAGAACTCTGAGTTGCATCATTCTTGTCTGCTGGTTGGCTAGAGACAGCAGGGAGGATTTTCTGTAGTGGACAGTGGGGAGGACATCCTTGCAGTAGGAAGTGAGTGGGACATTCTTATGGTGAACCATGGTGAAGAATTTCCTGTGTTGGACAGTGGAGAGGATATCCCTGTGATTTACAGTGGGGATGATATCCCTGTGATGGAAAGTGAGGAGGATGTGCTGTGGTGGACAGTGGGGAAATTGTCCATATGGTGGACAGTGAGGTGGATTACACTGTGGTAGACAGTGGGGAATACATCCTTGTGGGCAGTGTGAAGGATGTTCCTGTGGTGCACAGAAAAACGTCCTTGTGGTGGAGAGTGAAGAGTACTTCTCTGTGGTGGACAGTAGGAAGGACATCACTGTGGTAAACAGTGTGGAGGACATCTCTGTGGTAGAAGGTGAGGAGGACGTCCCTAGGTAAACAGTGGGGAGGACATCACTGTGGTAGATGGTTGGGAGAATTTAACTATGGTAGATAGTGGAGAGGATGTCCTTCTGAAAAGTGAGGACATTCCTGTGTTGCACAGGAGGACATCCCTGTGGTGGACAGTGGGTAGGATGTCCCTTTGGTGGACAGTGGGTCAGATTTCTCTGTGGTGAAGAGTGGGGAAGACATCTCTGTGGTGCACAGGAGGAAGACCTTGTGGTGGACAGTAGGGAGGAAGCCCCTCTGGTGGACAGTAGGGAGAACATCCCTGTGGTGGACAGTGCAGAGGATATCCGTATGGTTCACAGGAGGATGTCCCTGTGATGGACAGTGGGGAGAACATCTAGGTGGTAGACAGTGAGGAGAATTTCCCTGTGGTGGACAGTGGGGAAGATATCTCTTTCTTGGACAGTGTGGAGGATGTACTTGTTGTGGTTAGTGGGGAGGACACCCCTGTTGTGGACAGTGGGGAGGACATCCCTGTGGTATACAGGAGTATGTTCCTGTGGTGTACAGTGTGAAGGACATCGCTGTGGTGGACAGTTGGGAGGATGTTCCTGAGGTAGAGTGTGGAAAAAATTTCAGTGTGGTGGACACTGGAGCATATGTCCTTGTGAAAAGGAGGAGGATGTTCTAGTGGTGCACAGGAGGATGTCCCTGTGGTGTTTCGTGTGGAGGACATCTATTTGGTGGACAGTGAGGAGGACTTCTCTGTGGTAGACACTGAGGAGGATGTCCCTGTGATGGAGAATGTGAAGGACATCCCTGTGGTGACCATTGGAGAGGAACACTTTTGGTGGACTTTGAAGAGGACATCTTTGTGGTGGTCAGTGGGGAGTACTTCACTGTACTAGACATTGGGGAGGACCTCCCTGTGATAGACAGTGGGGAGCACATCCCTGTGGTAGACAGTGTGAAGGACTTCCCTGTTGGTGACAGTGAAGAGGACATCCGTGTAGTGAACAGTGGGGAGGACAAATTTGTGGTAGATAGTGGGAAGTTTAAAATGTGGTGGACATTAGGGAATAGGTCCTTGTATTGCTCTGATGCACAGGAGGATGTCCCTTTTGTTGGCAGTAAGGAGGACATCCTTGCTGAGGACAGTGAAGATGAGGTCCCTGTGGTGGATATTGGGGAGGACTTCCGTGTGGTGGAAAGTGAGGAGGACTTCTTTGTGTTGGACAGTGGGAAGGATATCCTTGTGGTGGACTGTGGAGAGCACATGTATGTCTTAAACTGTGGGGAAGACATCCCTGTGATGTACAGTGAGGAGGACATCCCTGTAGTGGCAGTGAAGAGGACTTCCCTGTAGAGGACAGTAGAGAGGATATCCCTGTGGTGGACAGTGGGTAAAACTTCTATGTGGTGGAAAGTGAGAAGGACGTCCCTGTGGTGAACTGTGGGGAGGATCTCCCCTGGGTGGACATTGAGAAGAACCCCATGGTGGACAGTGGGGAGGACATTTCTTTGGCTGACAGTGAGAATGACATCACTGAGGTGGACTGGGGAGAGGACGTGTTTGTGGTGAACAGCTGGGAGGACATCATTGTGGTGGACAGTAATGAAGACATCCCTGTGGTGCACAGGAGAATGTACTTGTGGTGGAAAGTGGGGATGACATTGCTGTGTTGCACAGGAGGTTGTCCTTGTAGTGGACAATGGGAAGAATGACTCTGTGGTGAACCGTGGAGAGGACATCCCTGTTGTTGATAGTGTGGAGAACTTTCCTGTGATGGTCAGTGGGGAGGACTTCTCTGTGGTGGACAGTAAGAAAGACATCCTTGTTGTGGACAGTGGTATGGATGTCCCTGTTGTGAACAGTGGAAAGGACAACACTGTTGTGTACAATGGGAAGGACATCCCTGTGGTGGACAGTGAAAAGGACATACTTGTGGTGGAGAGTAGGGAGGACTTCTCTGTAGTGATCAGTTGTGAAGTCATCCCTGGGGTAAACAATGTGGAGGACATATCTATGGTGGAAGGTGAAAAGGGCGTCCCTTGGGTGAACAGTGCAGAGGACGTCCCTGTGATAGACTGTTGGGAGGATTTAACTCTGGTAGACAGTGCAGAAAATGCACTTGTGCAAAGTGAGGAAGATGTTCCTGTGTTGCACAGTAGGACATCCCTGTGGTGGACAGTGGGTAGAATGTCCCTGTGGTAAACAGTGGGTCAGATTTCTCTGTGGTGGACAGTGGAGAAGACATCCCTGTGGTACACAAAAGGAAGACCTTGTGGTGGACAGTTGGGAGGAAGCCCCTGTGGTGGACAGTGGAGAGGACGTCCCTGTGGTGGACAGTGTGGCAGATGTCCCTATAGTGCACAGGAGGATGTCCCTGTGATGGACACTGGGAGAACATCCAGGTGGTAGACTGTGGGGAGGATTTCCCTGTGGTGGACAGTAGGGAGGATATCCCTGTCTTGGACAGCATGGAGGACGACCTTGTTGTTAGTGGGAAGGATGCCCCTGTGGTGGAAAGTGGGGAGGAAGTCCCTTTGGTATTGAGGACTATGTTCCTGTGGTGTACAGTATGGAGGATTTCACTGTAGTGGACAGTGTGGAGGACATTACTCTGGAGCACAGTGGGGAGGATGTAACTGTGGTTGACAGTGTGAAGGACATCCCTGTGGTGGTCAATGGGGAGGTCACCCCTGTGTTGGACAGTGGGGAGGACATCATTGTGGAACACAAGATGTGGTCTTTATAGCAGACAGTGTAGAGGATGTCCCTGTGATGGACAGTCAAAAGGACGTTTCTTTTGTTGACAATGACGAAGACATCACTGTAATGGACAGTGCGGAGGACTTCTCTGTGGTGGACAGTGAGGAGGACTTCTCTGAGGTGGAAAATGGGGAGTACATCTATGTGGAGGACAGTGGGGAGGACGTCACTGTGGTGGACAGTCGGGATGATTTTCTGTAGCTTACACTGGGGAGATCATGACTATATTGAACAGTGTGGAGGCTTTTGTGGACAGTGTAAAGGACTTTCTTGTGTTGAACCATGGGGAGTACATTCCTTGTTGCACAGGAGGACATTACTGTGTTGGAAAGTGTGGATGATGTCCCTGAGGTAGAGAGTGGGGATAACATCCCTGTGGTGGACAGTGAGGAAGAATTCCCTGTGATGGACAGTGGGGATCTCTTTCCTATGGTGGACAATGAGATGGACGCCCCTATATAGGACAATGGAGAGGACTACCCTGTGGTGGACAGTGGGGAGGACATCTCTGTGGTGGACACTGAGGAGCACGTGTCTTTGGTGAAAACTGGGGAGGACATCCCTGTGGTGGACTTTGGGTAAGATTTCCCTGTGGTGGAGAGTTGGAAGGATATTGCTGTGTTGCACAGGAGTTTGTCCCTGTTGTGGAGAGTGTGGAGGATGCCCCTGTGTTGGAAAGTGAGGAGGACGTCCCTCTATTGAGCGGTGGGGATGATTTATTGTGGTGGACATTGAAGAAGACATCCTTGTGGTAAACAGTTAGGAGGATAACCCTGTAGTGGACAATGAGACAGATGTCCATATTGGACAGTTGGGAGGACTTCCCTTTGCTGGACAGTGGGGTGCACATGTCTGTTCTGGACAGTGAGGAGCATGTGTCTGTGGTGTAGTGGGGAGGACATTTTTGTGGTGGACATTGGGGAAGGCTTCACTGTTGTGGACCGTGAGGAGGATATCCCTGTTGTGGACAGTTGGAAGAGTGTCCCTGTGGTAGAGAACGTATAGGAAATCTCTGTGGTGGACAGTGGAATAGACTGTCCCTCTGGTGGACAGTGGGAAGAACGTCCCTGTGGTGCACAGGAGAATGTACTTGTGGTAGACAGTGAGGAGGATGTTGCTTTGTTGCACAGGAGTACATCCCTTTGGTGGACAGTGTGTAGGATTTCTCTTTGGTGGACATTGAGGAGGACTTCCCTGTGTTGGACATTGGGTAGGACTTCCACGTGGTGGACCCTGAAGAAGACTTCCCTGTGGTGGATAGTTAGGAAGACATCCCTGTGTGAATAATGAGGTGCCCACTGTAGTGGACAGTGGGAAAGACTTTCATGTGGTTAACAGTGGGGAGGACATTACTGTGGTGGACAGTGAGAATGACATCCCTGTGGTGGACAATAGTGAGGACTTCCCATTGGTGGACAGTGGAAAAGACTTTTTTGTGGTAGATAGTGAGGAGGAATTTTCTGTGGTGGAAAGTGGGGAGGATGTCCCTGTGTTGGAGAGTGGGGAGGACATCACTTTGGTGGACAGTGGTGAGGACATCCCTTTGGGGGAATGTGAGGAGGATGTTCCTGTTGTGGACAGTGGAGAGGACTTCACTGTATTGGACAGTGAGAAGTACATCCCTTTGGTGGACAGTGCAGAGGATGGCCCTGTGGTGGACAGTGGAGAGGACATACCTTTGGTAGACCATGAGGAGGAAGTCATTGTTGTAGACAGTGAGGTCCTTTTCCCTGTTGTGGATAGTGGGAAGGATGTCCTTGTGGTGGACAGTGGGGAGGATGTTCATGAGCTGAAGTGTTGGGAGGACATCCATTTGGTGAACAGGGGAAAGAACTTTCCTGTGGTGGAACTTGAGGATGAACTCCCTGTGGTGGACCTTGGGGAGGACGTCCCTGTGGTGGACAGTGAAAAGGAGTTCACTGTGGTTGACAGTGGGAAGGACGTCATTGTGGTGGGCAAAGCGGAGGACCTACCTGTGGTTCACAGGAGGACATCCCTCTGGTGGACAGTGGGAGGACGTCTCTATGGTGGACAGAGGAAAGGATGTATCTTTGGTGGACAGAGGGGAGAATTTCACTGGTAGACAGTGGAGAGGATGTCCCTATGGTGGACAGGGAAGAGGACATCTCTGTGGCAGACAGTGTGGAGGACGTCCCTGTGTTGTTCAATGTGGAGGAAGCCCCATTTGTGGACAGCAGGGAGTCCGTTTCTGTGGTGGACTGTGGGAAGACATTCCTGTGGTGGACAGTAGGGAAAACTTCCCTGTGGTGGACAGTGAGGAGAACATCCCTGTGGTGGATAGTAGGGAGCAGGTCTCTGTGGTAAACAGAGGTGAAAACATCCCTATGATACATAGTGAAAAGGAAATGTCTGTCGTAGACTGTGAAAAGGACTTTTCTGTGTTGGAGTGTTGGGAGGACTTTTCTGTGTTGGACAGTGAGGAGAATATCCCTGTGGTGGATCGTGGGGAGCATGCCCTTCGATGGACAATAGGGAGGACATCTCTGTGGTTTACAGTGGAGAAAACCTACCTGTGGTTGACAGTGAGGAATACGTCTGCGTGGTGCACAGTGGGGAGGATTTTTCTTTGTTAACAGTGATGAGGATATCCCTGTGGTGGACAGTGGGAAGCACATCTAAGTGGAGGACAGTGGAAAAGATTTTCCTGTGGTGGAGCATGGGGAGGACTTCCCTGTGGTGGACAGTGAAGAGGATGTTGTGTGGTGGCCAGCGGGGAGAATATCTCTATGGTGTACAGGCGGGAGTACATCGCTGTGGTAAACAGTGTGGAGGATGTCTCTGTGGTGGACAGTAGAAAGGATTTTTCTGTGGTGGACAGTGGCAAGATTGTCTATTTCATGGACATTTAGGAGAACATCCCTGTGGTGGAGTGTTGAGAGGACAACCATTGGTGGACAGTGGGGTGACTTCTCTGTTGTGGACAGTGAGGAGGATATCCCTGTGGTGGACAGAGGAGAGTACGACACAGTGGTGCACAGAATGACGTCCCTGTGGTGGAGAGTAAGAGGATGTCCTTGTTGTGGACAGTGCAGAGGATATCTCTGTTGTGGACAGTGAGGTGGACATCTTTGTGGTGAACAGTGGAGAGGACATGCCTTTAGTTGACAGTGGAGAGAACATGTATTTGGTAGGCAATTGGGTGTAGGTCACTGTTGTGAACAGAAGGACAGTGCGGAGAATATCCTTGTGGTTTACAGTGGGGAGGATATCCTTGTGGTGGACAGTGAGGGGTACGTACTTGTGGTGGACAGTGGGAAGGATTTCCCTGTGGAGGACTGTAGGAAGGATGTCCCTGTGGTGGACAGTGGGGAGGAAATCATTCTGGTGGACAGTTGAGAGGACATACCTGTGGTGGACAGTGTGGAGGATGTCGCTGTGTTGGACAATGGGGAAGATTTCACTGTGGTGGACAGTGGGTAGGACATCCTTGTGGTGGGCAGTGAGGAGAATGTTCCTGTGGTGGACAGTGGAAAGGACATCTCTGTGGTGGACAGTGGGGCGATTTAGCTGTGGTGCACAAGAGGTCATCACTGTGGTGAACAGTGTAGAGGATGTTCCTGTGGTGAAAATTGAAAAGGATGCCCCATTGTAGACAGTGGGTTGGACTACTGTGTGGTGGACAGTGAAGAGGACAACCCTGTGGTGACAGTTAGGAGGATATCTTGGTGGTGGTCAATGAGGAGGAGTTCCTGTGGTGGAGATATGGGAGGATTTTTCTGTGGTGGACAGTTGAAAGGACATCCTTGTGGTGGGCAGTGAGTAGGGCATCCTTGTGTTGGACAGTGTCGAAGACTTTTCTGTGGTGGACAGTGGGGAGGATATCCCTGTGGTTTACAGTGGGGATGATATCTCTGTGGTGGAAAGTGAGGAGGATGAACTATGGTGGACAATAAAGAGGTTTTACCTTTGGTGGACAGTGTGGAGGATGTCTCTGTAGTGGTCAGTCTAAAGGAAACCCCTGTGGACAGTGGTGATGACATTCCTGTGGTAAACAGGAGCATGTCTCTGTGGTGGACAGTGAGGAGGACTTCCCAGTTGTGGTTAGCAAGGAGGACTTCTTTGTGGTTGACAGGGGGAAGGATGTCCCTGTGGTGTACAGTGAAGAGGATATCCCTATGATAACAATCAGAAGGACATCCCTGTGGTGGACAATGTGGAGGATGCCCTGTGGTGCACAGTAGAAAAAAACTTTTTCTGTGTTGGACATTGGGGAGGATATCACTGTTGTGGAGAGTGGGGACCATATCTTTGTGGTGGACAGTGAGGAGGACCTTTTTGTGGTGGATAGAGGGGAATACATCCATGTGGTGTACAGTGTGTAGGACATCTCTGTGAGGAGCCGCCCTCACATTCACCGTTGCAAGATGGCGCTGACATCCGTTCGACCAACTGACAAATGGTTTGCGCGTGTGCTAGTGCACTGCCTCACCTGTGACACAATACCGGCCAACGGGCTACAGCCAACCATTGGGTGCCACGTCCTAGGCGGGGAGCAGTTTCCTATATAAGGGCTGGGATTTTGCCCCCTCGGGGTCCTCTTCATCTGTAAGCTTATGCTCTCCCTCTCAAGACGCATAAAAGCTTTACTGCAGAAGGATCCTGTGTGTGCCGCGTCGTTCCTGCTGGCGGGAGGTTGCGCGGGCCATCTGGTGCCGAAACCCGGGATATCTCGACCTCGTCATCGTCAGCACCTCAGAGGACCCCTCGATTCAGAGGAGGATTCAGAACTGCAGGGAGGTACATTCGGAGAGATATGTCTGCCCCTGAAATTTATGGCCTGATCTTCACTGTGATTTTCATGGTCCTTGTTCTAGTTGTTAAAAACTGTTTAGGAGATGAAAACTATAAGGAAGCAGTAAGTGAAGGGCAGGTTACTCTCGAGGGAGTTCAGGACAGCATGTCAGAAACCGAATGGAGTGAGAGGTTGGGCGCGCGCAAGAAAAAGGACGTCCCAAAAAAGAAGGATAGGCACCCTCCTAAGACAGGAGAGATACCCCTGATGGAGTCCAGTATCCCTTGTAAGGAGAGAAAGGGTGGGCTCTACCCCTCTTTGGAGCTGGAGGCACTGACCCTCGACAGTTCGGAAAGCTCCAGTGATGATGACACCTCTGGTAAGGATACTCTTAACTCGGAGGAGAAGGCTGAGTTAGATGAAGAAGCAGCTAGATATGAGGCAGAGAGATATCACCCAGATGATAACAAGAAATATAAAAAATTACCTAGAATTCCTCCTCAAAAGACGGTGCCCTCTGCACCTCCGCCTTATGAGGCGCATCCTCCATCAGGTTACTCGCTTGTACCAGAAAAGGTGAGGAGAAAGATCAGGACTGTATTCCCTGTTTTTGAAACAGAAAATGGAGGGCGAATTCATGTGCCAGTAGATTTCAACCAGCTTAAGGAACTGGCCGAATCTGTTCGCAAGTATGGGACCAATGCTAATTTTACCCTGGTACAGCTTGATAGACTTGCCAATTCAGCATTAACACCAGCCGATTGGCAAATGATTGCAAAAGCCGCCCTCCCTAATATGGGCCAATATATAGAATGGAAAGCACTGTGGTATGAGGCCGCACAAGCACAAGCCCGGGTCAACGCTACTGCCTTGACCCCGGAACAGAGAGATTGGACTTTAGACCTGTTAACAGGTCAATGGGCTTATACTGCTGATCAAGCTAACTATCATTGGGGAGCCTATACCCAGGTCTCTGCCACGGCCATTAGGGCATGGAAGGCACTTTCCCGAAAAGGGGAAGCGAGTGGACAACTCACAAAGATAATTCAGGGACCCCAAGAGTCCTTTTCAGATTTTGTGGCCAGAATGACAGAGGCAGCTGGGCGTATTTTCGGAGACATAGGTCCAGTCGAGCCCCTAATCCAACAGATAATTTTTGAACAAGCCACTCAGGAGTGCCGAGCAGCCATTGCTCCACGTAAAAACAAGGGCTTACAAGATTGGCTTAGGGTCTGCCGAGAGCTCGGAGGGCCCCTTACTAATGCTGGGCTGGCGGCTGCTATTCTTCAATCACAGAGGCGTCCCCTGATGAGACCCGGTCCAAAGGTCTGCTATAATTGTGGCAAGCCCGGTCATTTTAAAAAGGATTGTACAAATTTGAATAGAAAGGTAGAGACTCCCACTCTTTGTGACAGATGCGGCAAGGGATATCATAAAGCTAGTGCATGCCGTTCAGTAAGAGATATTAGGGGCAGACTCCTCCCCCCGCTGGATAATCAGTCAGACGAGATGCCAAAAAACGGGACATCGGGCCCCCGGTCCCAGGGCCCTCAAAGATATGGGAACCGACTAGTCAGAACCCAGGAAGCCAACAGAAAGAGAAATCAGGAAATAACCCAGGAAGACCCACAAGGGTGGATTTGCGAGCCGCCTCCAACTTCTTACTAATGCCACAAATGAATATTCAGCCAATTCCGGTGGAGCCTATAACACCCTTGCTTCCTGGAATCATGGGCCTTATCCTCGGCCGAGGATCACTCACCCTGCAAGGTTTAATAGTGTACCCCGGGGTAGTGGATGGCCAGCATTCTCCTGAAATACAAGTCTTATGTTCTAGCCCTAGAGGAGTTTTTTCTATTACAAAGGGAGATCGAATAGCCCAGTTGCTATTCCTCCCTGAGGTGGGAAGGGTCAATAGAATGGGAACAGAACAGATGGGCTCCTCAGGTAGTGATCTAGCTTACTTAATGATTCCCTTGAATGAAAGGCCTAAACTGTGTTTAAAAGTAAAAGGAAAAGATTTTGAGGGTATTCTAGATACTGGGGCTGATAAGAGTATCATCTCCTCACACTGGTGGCCCAAAGCATGGCCCACCATTGAGTCATCACATTCGTTACAAGGCCTAGGATATCAGTCTTGCCCCACCATCAGCTCCACAACCTTGACCTGGGAATCCCCCGAAGGACAGCAGGGAAAATTTATACCTTATATTCTTCCTCTTCCCGTTAACCTCTGGGGAAGAGATGTCTTGCAGGGTATGGGTCTCACCCTGTCAAATGAACCTATTCTTAAAAAACCATATTCGGACCAGGCAAGAGACATGATGATTAAGATGGGCTACAGGGAAGGAAAAGGACTGGGAAAGTTGGAACAGGGCAGGGTGGAGCCTATATCCCCTAGTAGAAAACAAGATAGAAAAGGGTTGGGTTTTTCCTAGGGGCCGTTGGGGTAGTACAGCCTATACCGTGGAAAACAGAGGACCCGGTGTGGGTTCCCCAATGGCCTTTATCCTCTGAAAAACTAGAAGCTGTAACAAAATTGGTAAAGGAACAATTAGAGCTTGATCATATTGAGTCTTCTACCTCACCTTGGAATACTCCCATCTTCGTGATCAAAAAGAAGTCGGGAAAATGGAGATTACTCCATGACCTCAGAGCTATTAATGAACAGATGAAATTGTTGGGCCCAGTCCAGAGGGGCCTTCCTGTGCTCTCTGCTCTCCCTTGTGGCTGGAAGCTCCTCATTATAGATATTAAAGATTGCTTTTTCTCCATACCCTTGTGCCCTAAAGATAGGCCTAGATTTGCTTTTACTATTCCTTCCATTAATCATATGGAACCAGACAAGAGGTATCAATGGAAAGTCTTACCCCAGGGCATGGCCAATAGCCCCACCATGTGTCAAATTTTTGTTCAAACAGCCTTGGGACCGCTAAGACAACGATTTCCCACCTTACTTGTCATCCATTATATGGATGACATACTTTTGTCACATAAAGAGTTAAAAATATTACAAGAAGCCTACCCCTGTTTGATACAAACTTTGGCACAATGGGGGTTACAAATAGCAGTGGAGAAGGTTCAGATCTCTGAGGTGGGCACCTTCTTGGGGACTGTTATTTCTCCTACCAATGTAATTCCCCAAAAATTGGAAATCTGTAGAGACCATCTGCACACCCTCAATGATTTTCAGAAATTATTGGGAGATATAAATTGGCTCAGACCCTTTTTGAAAATTTCTTCAGCTGAGTTGAAACCTTTATTTGATGTTTTAGAAGGAGACCCCCATATCTCCTCTCCTAGGGCCCTTACTCCTGCCGCAAGTCAGGCCTTAAAGAAGGTAGAGGATGCCTTGCAAAGAGCTCAGCTGCAGCGCATTGATGAATCACAACCTTTTATCCTGTGTGTTATGAAAACCATTCGGCTGCCAACTGCCGTGTTGTGGCAGAAAGGGCCCTTATTATGGGTTCATCCGAACGCCTCTCCTGCCAAAATTATAGACTGGTATCCCAATGCAATTGCCCAGCTTGCGCTTCGAGGAATAAAGGCAGCCATTACTCATTTTGGACGAGAGCCTAACTCTCTCATTACACCTTATACTGCTGCGCAAGTACAAGTTCTGGTGGCCACCTCTAATGATTGGGCAATCTTGGTTACCTCCTTTTCAGGACAGATTGATAATCATTATCCTAAACATCCTGTTTTACAATTTGCATTGAATCAGGCTATAGTATTTCCACAAATTACAGCTAGGCAACCTCTTAAGGATGGGATTGTTGTATATACAGATGGGTCAAAGACTGGTCTGGGTGCTTATGTAGTAAATAATAAAGTGGTGTCAAAACAGTTCAGTGAAACATCACCTCAACTTGTAGAATGTTTGGTGGTACTGGAGGTCCTTAAAACCTTTCCAGGGCCTCTTAACATTGTGTCAGATTCCTTTTACGTGGTTAACGCAGTTAACCTTCTTGAAGTAGCTGGAATCATAAAGCCCTCTAGCAGAGTTCATGGCACCTTTCAACAAATACAGCTTGCTTTATTGAATAGAAGATCTCCTATGTATATTACTCATATCAGAGCCCATTCAGGACTCCCTGGCCCTATGACTTTGGGAAATGAGCTAGCAGATAAAGCTACCAAGCTCGTGGCTGTTGCGTTATCATCTCAAACAGAAGCAGCAAGGGAGTTCCACAAACATTTTCATGTGACGGCGGAGACCTTGCGTCGCCGTTACTCACTTACCAGAAAAGAAGCCAGGGATATTGTTATTCAATGCCAAAATTGCTGTGAATTCTTGCCTGCTCCTCATGTGGGAATAAACCCACGTGGCATAAGGCCTTTACAGGTCTGGCAGATGGATGTTACTCATGTCCCTTCCTTTGGAAGGCTTCAATACTTACATGTCTCTATTGATACATGTTCTGGTATCATTGTTGCCACACCTCTAACAGGTGAAAAGGCCTCACATGTGATCCAACATTGTCTGGAAGCATGGAGTGCCTGGGGGAAACCCAAACTCCTCAAAACAGACAATGGACCAGCTTATACCTCTCAAAAATTTCAACAGTTCTGTCACCAAATGGCAGTAACTCACTTGACTGGACTTCCATACAACCCTCAAGGACAAGGCATCGTAGAACGTGCCCATCGCACACTTAAATCATATTTAATAAAACAGAAAGGGGGAGTTGAGGAGGCTCTCCCCCCAGTACCAAGAGTAGCTGTTTCCATGGCACTCTTTACCCTTAATTTTTTGAATCTTGATGCTCAAGGCCACACTGCGGCTGAGCGTCATTGTATAGAGCCTGACAGGCCAAAAGAAATGGTAAAATGGAAAGATGTGCTAACAGGAAAATGGAAAGGCCCGGATCCTATTTTGATAAGATCCAGGGGAGCTGTTTGTGTCTTCCCACAGGAGGACGAGAATCCCTTCTGGGTACCAGAGAGACTGACCCGCAAGATCTTTGAACATGAAAAACCGATGCTGCCAAAGTCTACAGTTGATCATCATGATGAAGATGTTGATAAGCCTGAGGATGGTAACAGGGACACCATGGTGGGGGATTATGACAACCTTCCCAATTCCCATGCCGGTGACCAATAAGTCTTTGGGCTTGGCCTGTATCCCTTATGATGATCAGATTCAGAGCGTGCCCACCAATAACAGCTATCGCTTGTTAGGAAGTTTATGTTTTATATTTTACTTTCTCCTCAGATATTAGCACATATTATAATGATACCTTTATGGGATTTAATTTCACATACATGAATCTGAGAAAGGCAGATGTGAATCCGTTTGACCAATGGCTCCTTTGTGGGGTAAACGGAAGTTGCACCGATCTGTCACCCCTTGTTATGCTAGGGAAGGGGGCCACCGCTAAGGGACAATTGTCATTTGACTGGACGGGTACCCTTGGTGGTTCCCTTGGTAAAAGAAAATCGGGGGGTAGCTTTAGTTGGCAATCTGCTAACACCAAGTATACTGAGTTTAAGAGCATCACATTTGGACCTACTCCGGTCTGTGTATGGCCACCTTTTGTTTGGATAGTGAGCAATGATAGTTCTATCTGGAATGAGACCTTGACATGCACACCTAATACCTGCTTTTTTGTTCTCTGCTGGAATGCTACAATGTTCCCTTTTGCCATGGTTACCCGCTTGCAGAGATTTGTTCTTGTGCCAGTAGAGGCACCCAACACTTTAGCCCATTTTAGAATTAGGAGAGATTTTGGAATTTCTGCCATTATAGTGGGCATTATTGCAGGGGCCGCTGTAATAGGATCGGTTACAGCCTCTGCCCTTGCATTATCCTCCTCGGTGCAGGCGGCAGATTCTATAAACCAACTGTCTGCATCAGTCACTCCAGCATTGGATGTACAAGCCTCTGCCAATTCACAAATCATGGGGGGATTGATGCTAGTGAATCAGAGGATTGACCTGGTTCAAGAGCAAATTGATATTTTATGGCAGTTGGCTCAATTGGGATGCGAACAGAAGATGCCTGGGTTATGTATAACATCCATACCTTATGATAATTATACCCGCACCACTAATTTGTCAAAAGTTTTTTCTCAGTTTTTATTGCAGAATTGGACCCTAGAGTTCGAAGAAACGCTTCATAAATTGCGCTTTGCCATAATTGAGGTGAATTTGACCCGCCTTGATTTATTCTTGACCGAGGGATTGTCGTCATGGATCCATTCAGCCATCTCCTTCTTCAAAGAGTGGGTGGGGGTTGGCCTGTTCAGAGCTGCACTCTGCTGTGGGGGTGTGTTACTCCTCTGGTTGGTTTGCAAGCTTAAGGCACAAACGAAAAGAGACAAGGTGGTTGTCACCCAGGCACTCACGGCACTAGAACAAGGTGCCTCCCCCGATATTTGGCTCTCTATGCTTAGGCAATAGATCGCTGGCCACTCAGCTCTTGCACCCCAAGAGGCTGCCCTCACTGCACTGGGTAGAGTGAGTGTGCTTCAGCAGCCCAGGAGAGTTGCATGGCTAAGCACTGCAGCAGAATGGCCCTGCGGTGTTAAATGGGCCTATTCTGGGGAGATATGTCATCTTGCATGAAGGTTGAGTGCCTAAAATAACCTTCCCCCAGGAAAAATGGCACAGAGAGAGTTGTAGGCTATATCAGCCCTTGCACATCGCTGGGCGTTGCCCATTGCACGCGATAGGGTGATCTTGCCTTACTCTAATTTGCTTACTGGGGATTTGACCTCTATCTCTGCTCTCAGCATTGGGTGGTCTATTGCTTGATGATTAAAAGAAAAGGGGGAGATGTGAGGAGCCGCCCTCACATTCACCGTTGCAAGATGGCGCTGACATCCGTTCGACCAACTGACAAATGGTTTGCGCGTGTGCTAGTGCACTGCCTCACCTGTGACACAATACCGGCCAACGGGCTACAGCCAACCATTGGGTGCCACGTCCTAGGCGGGGAGCAGTTTCCTATATAAGGGCTGGGATTTTGCCCCCTCGGGGTCCTCTTCATCTGTAAGCTTATGCTCTCCCTCTCAAGACGCATAAAAGCTTTACTGCAGAAGGATCCTGTGTGTGCCGCGTCGTTCCTGCTGGCGGGAGGTTGCGCGGGCCACATCTCTGTGGTGGACAGTGAGGAGGACATCTCTGTGATGGACAGCTGGGAGGTTGACCATGCGGTGTACAGTGTGTAGGACATCTCTGTGGTGGACAGTGAGGAGGACGTCTCTGTGATGGACAGTGGGGAGGACATCCCTGTTGTTTAGAGTGGAAAGGACATACCTGTGGTGCACATTGTGTTGGAGAGGGGAGAGGATTTCCCTGTGAAGGACAGTGGAAAGGATGTCCCTGTAGTTGACTGTGGGGAGATTTTCACTGTGGTGGACAGTGGGGAGGACATCCTTGTGGTGGGCTGTGAGAAGGATGTTACTGTAGTGCACAGGAGGACTTCCCTGTGGTGGTCAGTTAAGGAGGATGCACCTTTGATGGACAGTGGGAAGGACGTCCCTGTGGTACACAGGAGGACATCCCTATGGTGAACAATGAGGATGATGTTCGTTTGGGGCACAGTGGGGTGGATTTATCTTTGGTGGACTGTGGGGAGGACATCTCTGTGGTAGACAGTGTGGAGGACATCACTGTGGTGGACAGTGAAAAGGAAATCACTTTGTTGGACATTGGGGAAGACTTTCTTGAGGAGGACAGTGGGGAGGACCTCCCTGTGGTGTACATTGGAGAGGAGGTTTTGTGGTGGATAGTGAGGAGAATTTTACTGTGGTGTACAGTGGGGAGAATGTTCCTGTGGTGCATGGGAGGATGAACCTCTAGTGGACAGTAAGAGGACATCCCTGTGGTGGACAGTGGGGAGGTCTTTCCTGTGGTGCACACTGGGGAGGTTGTCTTTGTGGTGTGCAGTGGGGAGAAAATCTTTGTGGTAGATAGTTGGAACGACATCGCTGTGGTGTACAGGAGGACTTCTCTGTGCTGGGCAGTGTGGAGGAGTTCCCTGTGGTGGACAGTGTGGAGGATGTATCTGGGGTGGCCAGTGTTGAGAATGACCCTGTGGTGGTCTGTGGGGAGGACACCCCTGTGGTGGAGAGTGGTAAAAACATTTCTGTGGTACACTGGAGTACATCACTGTCATGGAGAATGGGGAGGATATCCCTGTGGTAGATAATTAAAAGGACATCTCTTTGGTGGACAGTGAGAATAACGTTCCTGTGGTGGACAGTGGAGAGGACATCTCTTTGGTGGACAGTGTGGAAAACGTCCCTGTGGTGGTCAGTAAGTAGGATGCCACTGTTGTGGACCCTGTGGAGGACATATCTGTGGTAGACAGGAGGACATTCCTGTGGCGTACAGTGGGGAGGACATTTTATGGTGGACAGTGGGGAAGACATTCCTGTTTTGCACAAAAGGAAGCCCCTGTGGTGGACATTGTGGAGAATGTCTCTTTGTTGGACAATGAGTAGGACTTCTCTGTTCTGGACAGTTGGAAGGAAGACCCTGTGGTGCACAGGAAGACGACCTCTGGTTGAAAAGTGTGGAGGATGTCCCTGTGGTAGACAGTGAAGAGGATATTTCTGTGGTGTACAGTGTGGAAGTCATCCATGTTGAACACAAGACATCTTCCCTGTGGTGGACAGTGGTTAGGATGTCCCTGTGGTATACAGGAGGATGTCCCTGTGGTGGACAGTGAGAAGGATGCCCCAGTTGTGGTCAGTAAGGAGGACTCTTTTGTGGTAGACAGTGAGAAGGAAGTCCCTGTTTTACACAGAAGATCTTTCCTGTGGTGGAGAATGGGGAGGATGTCCCTGTGGTGTACAGTGAAGAGGACATCCCTATGGTAACACTGAGAAGGAATCCCTGTGGTGGACAATGAGGAGGAAGTTCTGTGGTGCAGAGTAGAAGAAAGTTTTCTGTGGTGGACAGTGGGGAAGAAAGCCCTCTGGTGGAGAGTGGAGACTATATCTCTGTAGTGGACAATGAGGAGGACCTTTTTGTGGTGAACAGTGGGGAGTACTTTCATGTAATGGACAGTGTGTAGGACATCTCTGTGGAGGACAGTGAGTAGGACATCTCTGTGATTGACAGTGGGGAGGTTGTCCATGTGGTGGACAGTGGGGAGGAAATCTCTGTCATTTACAGTAAGAAGGACATACCTGTGGTGGACAGTGAGGAAGACGTCCCTGTTCTGGACCAAGGAGAGGACATCCCTGTGGTGGACAGCTGGGAGGACATCCCTGGGGTAGATAGTGGAGAGGATGCCCCTGTGGTGGACAGAGGGGAGTACTTTTCTGTAGTTGACAGGAGGAGGACATGACTATAGTGGGCAGTGAAGAGGACTTCTTTGTGGTGAAGATTGGAGAGGATTTCATTGTCATGGAATGTGTAAAGGACTTTCTTGTGTTGAACCATGGGGAGTACATTCCTTGTTGCACAGGAGGATATTCCTGTATTGGAAAGTGGGGACAATATCCCTGAGGTGGAGAGTGGGGATAACTTCCCTGTGGTGGAAAGTGAGGAGGAAGACCCTGTGATGGACAGTGGGGAGGTCTTCCCTTTGGTGGACAATGAGATGTCCCTATATTGGACAGTGGAGAGGACTTCCCTGTGGTGGACTGTGGGGAGGACATCCTTGTGGAGGACAGTGGACAGCATGTGTCTATGGTGAAAAGTGGGGAGGGCATCCCTGTTGTAGACAGTGGAGACACCTTCCCCATGGTGGACGGTGGGGAGGTTGTTACTGTGTTGCACAGGAATTCGTCCCTGTGTGTACAGTGTGGAGGATGTCCCTGTGGTTGAAAGTGAGGAGGACAGTCCAACACAGTGGCATCCTTCCCAATGTTTACCACAGGGATGTCATCCTAAGTGTTCACCACATTGACATCCTCCCAACTGTCCTACAAAGAGACGTGTTTCTGTGTACCACAGGGACGAATTTACCACTGTCTATAATAGGGGTGTTCTCTCCACTGTCCACCACAGAAACATCCTCCTCACTGTCCACTACAGGGATGTCCTACCCACAGTCCACCACAGTGATGTTCTCCCCACTGTAAACCACAGAGATATTTTCCCCACTTTCCACCACAGGGATATCTTTCCCACTGCCCACCACAGGGATGTCTTATTCACTGTCCACCAGAGAGATGTCCTCCCCATAGTCCACCACTGGGATGTCCTCACCTTTTTAAACCACAGAGATGTTTTCCCCACTGTGGACCGCAGGGACATACTTCCCACTCTCTACCACAGGGATGTCTTCCTCACTGTCCACAAGGGTGGCCTCCTCAAGGTCCACAACAGAGAAGTCCTCCCCACTGTACAACACAGAGATATCCATCCCACTGTCCAAAACAGGGACATTCTCCCAACTGTCCACCACATGAATGTCCTCCCAGCTGTTCACCACAGAGATGTGCTCCCCACGGTTCAACAAAGGGATGTCTTCCCCACTGTCCACCACAGGAACATGTTCCCCAATGATGATCACAGGGACGTCCTCCCAACTGTGCACCACAGAGATGTCCTCCTCAATGTCCAATACAATGACATCCTCTGCACTGTCCATCCTCATGGACATCCTCATGTACACCAAAGGAATGTGCTCCCTACTGTCCACCACAGAGGTGTCCTCCCCATTGACCATCACAGGGACATCCTACACACTGTCCACCACAGAGATGTCCTCCCCACTCTCCACCACAGAAACATACTCCAACTGTCCACCACAAGAATTTCCTCCTGTGCACCACAGGGACGTCCTCTCCAGTGTCCACCACAGGTATGTTTTTTTCACTGTCCACCATAGAGATGTCCTCTCCACTGTCGACAACAGCAAGGTCCTCCCCAGTGTACACCATGAGTATGTCCTTCCAACTGTCCACAACAGTGACATTTTCACACTGTCAATTACAAGGCATTCCCTATCCCTGACCACCACTGAGATGTCCTACCCACTGTCCACCACAGAAATGGTATTCCCAGTGTCCACCACAGAAAAATCCTTTCCACTATTCATAACAGCGAAATCCTTTCCACTGTCCACCACACGGATATTCTTTCTATTGTCCACCAAAGTGAAGTCCTCCCCACTGTCCACCACAGAGACATCCTTCCCACTGTCCACCAAAACGACCTCTTCATCACTGTCCACCACAGGGATGTCCACCACACTGTCTGACACAGGTAAGTACTCCAAACTGTCCACAACAGAAACGTCCTCCCCACTGTCTACCACAGTGACACCCTTCTTATTGTCCACCACAGTGATATTCTCCTGTGGCCCACAGGAACATCCTCTCCAGTGTCCGCCACAAGGACATCCTTCCCACTCTTTACCATAGTGAAATCTTCTCCAGTGTCCACCACAAGGACATCCTTCCCACTGTTCACCACAGTGAAATCTTCCCCAATGACCACCACAGGGACATGCTCCCCACATCCACCACATGGATGTCCTCCTCACTCTTCACCAAAGGGAAGTCCTAGCCACTGTCCTCCTCATGGACATCCTCTTCATTGTCCACCTCATGGTTATCCTCTTCACTGTCCACCATAGCTATCTCCTTCTCACTGTCAACCATAGGTAAACCCTCCCAAATGTCCACCACAGCAATGACCTCCTTAGTATCCACCTCTGAGATGTTCTCTGGGGTCCACTAGAGAGAGTCCTTCCCCTTGTCCACCACAGGGATGTCTTTCCCTCCTTTAGCCTCAGAGATGTCTTCTCGACTGTCCACCACAGGGATGTCCTCTCGACTGTCCACCACAGAGACGTCCTCTTGTGTATCACAGGGACGTCATTTCCACAGCCCACAACAGGGGCATCCTTCCCACTGTTTACCACACCAAAGTCATCATCAGTGTCCACCACAGAAACGTCCACCCCACTGTCCAACAAAGGGACATCATTCTGTGTACCACAGGGACAACCTTTCCACTGTCTACCACAGGGGTGTTCTCCCCACTGTCCAACACAGGGACATCCTTCCCACTGTTCACCACAGGGACATCCTCCTCAATGTGCATTAAAGGGACATCCTTCGGTGCACCACAAGTACCTCTACCCCACTGTCCACCACAGAGTTGTCCTCCCCACTGTCCACCACAGGGATATCCTCCCCACTTTCCACCACAGAGATATTCTCCCCACTGTCCAAGGGACATCCTCCTGTGCACCAAAATGACATCCTCCCCAGGGTCTACCAAAAAAATGTCCTCTCCACTGTCCACCATAGGTATGTCCTCACTGTCAACAACAGGTAAGTCCTACCAACTGTCCACAACAGCAACGTCCTCCCCACTGTCCACCACAGTGAGGTTCTTCTCACTGTCCACCACAGAGATACCCTTCTCACTGTCTACCACATGGATATCTATCTCACGGTCCACTACAGAGAAGTCCTCCCCACTGTCCACCACAGATAAGTCTTATCCACAGTCCAGCACATGGACTTCCTTCCCACTGTCCTCTAACAGGATGTCTTTTTCACTGTCAACCACAGAGATGTGCTACCCACTGTCCACCACAAAAATGTCCTCCCCTCCTTTAGCCACAGAGATGTCTTCTCCATTGTCCACAACAGGGACATCCTTCCCACTGTCCTCTACAGGGACGTCCTCCTCATTGTTCACCACAGAGATGTCCTACCCACTGTCTGCCACAGGGATGTCCTCCACACTGTAAACTACAGAAATCCTTTCCTCACTGTCCACCACAGTGATGTCCTCCTCACTGTCTGCCACATAAATGTACTCCCCACTATCCACCACAGGAACATCCTCTTCTCTGTCCACCACAAAGATGTCCTTCTGTGTAACACAGAGACCTACTCCCCACTGTCCACTATAGGGGCATAATCCCCATTTACCACCACAGGGATGTCTCCCTCACTGTCCACCACAGGGATGTCCTCCTCACTATGAACCACTGGGACATCCTCCCGACTGTCCACCACAGGGTCTTCATCCTGTGCACCACAGGACATCCTCCCCAATATCCACCATAGAGAAATCCTTCACACTGTCCACCACAGTGACGTCTTCCAACAGTCCACCACAGGAATGTGCTCTTGTGGGGATGTCATTTCCACAGTCCAACACAGTGGTGTCCTTCCCAATGTTTACCACAAGGACGTCAGCCTAAGTGTCCACCACATTGACGTCCTCCAAACTGTCCAACAAAGGGACGTGTTTCTGTGTACCACAGGGATGACCTTCCACTGTCTACACTAGGGTGTTCTCCCCACTGTCCAACACAGGGACGTCCTTCCCACTGTTCACCACAGGGACGTCTTCCTCACTGTGCACTACACGAACATCCTCCTGTGCACCACAGGTACCTCCTTCCCACTGTCCCCCACAGAGATATCCTCTCCACTGTCCACCATAGGTATGTCCTCCTCACTGTCAACCACAGGTAAGTCCTCCCAACTGTCCACAACAGTAATGTCCTTTCCACTGTCCACCACAGTGAGGTTCTTCTCACTGTCTACGACATTGATATCCTTCTCTCTGTCCACAACTTGGAAGTCCTACTCATGGTCCACTACAGAGATGTTCTCCCCCAATATCCACCACCAATAAGTCTTCCTCACTTTCAACCACAGGGATGTCCTCCCCTCATTAAACCACAGAGATGTTTTCCCCACTGTCCAAAACAGGGACATCCTTGCCACTGTCTACTAGAGGGAAGTCTTCCTCATTGTCCACCACAGAGATGTCCTATCCACTGTCCACCACAGGGATGTCCTTTCCACTGTAAACCACAGAGATGTTTTGCCACTGTCAACCACAAAGACATCCTTCCCAGTGTTTACCACAGGGAAGTCCTCCTCACTGTCAACTGTTGTGGCCCTCTCCACTCCACACTTGGCGGACACTGTTTCCCGGCCCAAGCTGCTGCTCTGATCTATGGATTAGGATCTAGCAAGAGAGAGAGTGAGGATAAAGGGAAGAGACGCGAAGAATGGAGACAAGACAGAGGTTCTGATCAAGTCTCAAGTGTCATTTATTCTAGGGAAATCTGGGGTATTTATACACTTTTGCCACATGCCTTGTAGGCATGTGGCTACCACATGTCTTGCAGGTGTTGATATGACTTAAGCCTTACAGGCGTCTATAGAGTGGATAGCACGTGCACCGTGCACCTTGCAGGCTTGGATACCAAGTGCACTTTGCAGGCATGTATGGAGTAGATAGTACGTGGACAGCACATGAACTGCATGCCTTGCAGGCGTGACTACTATTTGCACTTTGCAGCTGGGGCAGTAAACAGCAAAACAAAATATGTGGGATATCAGAGTGTGCTTCAGCTGTTGTAGGCTGTTGAAAAACAAGTCTCATGTCAGGCTCAAGATGGCTGCAAAGCTGATAGATGCTTTCTGCTAAAAGTCAGCTCCCAACAGTCAACCACAGAAATGCATGCCCACTGTCTAATACTGGGATGTCCTCCTCATGGTCCACCACAAAGTCATCCTCCTGTGTAACACAGAGACATACTCCCCACTGTCCACCGTAGGGGCATCCTCCATATTGACCACCACAGGGATGTCCTCCACACTGTCCATCAAAGAGATGTCCACCCCACTGTCCACCACTGGAACTTTATCCTGTTCACCACAGAGAAGTCTTTCCCACTGTCCACCACAGGGACATCCTACACACAGCTCACCACTGATGAATCTCCCCACTGACCACCACAGGTAGGTCCTTCCCAGTGTTCACCACAGAGATGTTCTCCTCACTGTCCACCACAGGGATGTCCTCCCTAATTTCCATCACAGGGATGTCCTCCTGTGGACCACAGGGATGTCCTTGACACTGTGTACCATATTGGCGTCCTCCCTTATGTGCACCACAGGGACATTTTCTTGTGCACCAAAGAGCCCTACTCAAAATTGTCCACCACAGGGACGTCCTCCCCACTGTCCACTACAGGAATGTCCTCCTCACTGTCCACCACAGAAACATCCTCCTCACTTTCCCTGACATAGATTTCCTACCCACTGTCCACCACAATGATGTCCTCCCCACTGTAAACCGTAGAGATATTTTCCTCACTTTCCACCACAGGAAAGTCCTTCGCAATGCCCACCACAGTGACATTTTTTTCACTGTCCACGACAGAGATATCCTACCCAGAGTCCACCACAGGGATGTCCTCCCCACTGTCAACCACAGGGATGTCCTCACCTCTTTAAATGACAAAGACGTTTTCCCCACTGACCACCATAGGGACATTCTTCCCACTGTCTATCACAGGAACGTCCTCCTCACTATCCACAACAAGGATGGCCTCTTCAGGGTCCACCACATAGAAGTCCTCCCCACTGTCTGCCACAGAGATGTTTTTCCAACTGTCCACCACAGGTACATGGTCCCCACTGATGATCACAAGGACGTCCTCCCCACTGTGCAGCACAGGGACATCTTTCTGTGTAACAGAGGATATCCTCCCCACTGTCCACCACAGAGATTTCTTCCTAAATATCCATCACAAGGACATCCTCCCCACTGTCTACCACATGGACGTCCTCATGTGTACCACAGGAACATCCTCCAACTGTCCACCAGAGGGATGTTTTCCCCATTGTCCTCCATAAATACATCCTCCCAACTGTTCACCACAGGGATGTCCTCCCCACTGTAAACCACAGGGATATCCTTCCCACTGCAGACCACAGGGACGTTTTTCCAACTGTTCTCCAAAGGGACATCCTTCTCATGCTCTACCATAGAGATGTTCTACCCACTGTCCACCACAGGGACGTCATCACCACTATCCACCACAGGGAAGTCTTCCCCACTGTCTATCACAGGGACTTCCTCCTCACTGTAAACCACAGGTATGTCCTCCCCACTGTCTACCGCAAAGACATGCTTCCCACTTTCTACCACAGAGAATTCCTCCCCACTGTTCTCCACAGTGATGTCTTTCTCACTGTCCACCACAGGGATTTTCTCTCCATTGTCCATCACAGGAATGTCCTCCAAATGTTCACCACAGGAACATCCTCTCCACTATCAACCACAGAGGTGTCCTTCCCATTGACCACCACAGGGATGTCCTCCACACAGTCCGCAACAGAGAAATCCTCCCCATACACCACAACAGAAATATACTCCCCACTGTCCACCACAAGCATGTCCTCTGTGCACCACAGGGATGTCCTCCCCACTGTCGCACACAGGGAAGTTCTTCCCATTGTCAACCACAGGGACATCCTCCCAACTGTCCACTACAGATATGCCCTTTCACTGTCCACAATAGAGATGTCCTCTCTACTGTCGACAACAGGGAGGTCCTTCCCACTTTACACAACAGGTATGTCCTTGAAACTGTTCACCACAACGTCGTTCTTTCCACTCTCCACCACAGAGAGATCCTCCCCACTGTCCACCACAAGAACATCCTCTATGTAACACAGGGACTTCTTTACCACTGTCCACCACAGGGGGGTCCTCAACACTGACAACCACAGGAATGTCCTTCAAACTGTTTACCACAGAGATGTCCTACCCACAGTCCACCACAGGAACATCTTCCCCATTGTCCACCCCAGGGACTTCCTGTGAACCACAGGGATCTCCTCCCAAATGTCCATGACAGAGATGTTTTTCTCTCTGTCTACCACAAAAATGTCCTTACGTCTGTCCACCAAAGAAATGTTTTCCTGTGCACTACACAAATTCCTCCCAACTGACGACAAAAGCAACATCCTACCCACTGTCCACAACAATGATATGCTCCCCTCTGTCCACCAGAGGGAAGTCCTCCTCACTTTCCACCACAGAGATGTTTTCCCCACTGTCCACTACAAGGACAACTTCCCCACTGTCCACCACAGGGATGTCCTCCATGCTGTCCACAACAGGAATGTCCTCCTCACTGACCAACACAGGTAAATACTCCACACTGTCAAGCAAAGAGATGTCTTCCCCACTGTCCACCACAGAGATGTCCTATTTATTGTCCACCTCAGAGATGTCCTCCTGTACTCCACAGGAACATCCTTCCCACTGTCCACCACAAGGATGTCCTCTTCACTGTCCACCACAATAATGTCCTCCTGACTGTCCACCCAAGGACTGTCCTTCCCACTGTTCACCTCAGGGACATAATTCTCACTGTCCACCAAATGTATATCCTCCCCACTGTCCACCATATATTTGTCCTCCCCACTGTCCACCATATGTATGTCCTCCTCACTGTCAACCACAGGTAAGTTCTCCCAAATGTCCTCCACAGCAACGTCTTCCTTACTCCCCCCCAAGGACTTCCTCCTCTGTCCACTACTGAGAAGTCTCCCACACTGTCCACCACAGGGAAGTCCTCCTAATGTCCATCACAGGAATGTCTTCCCCTCCATAAATTACAGAGATGTTTTCCTCACTGTCTACAACAAGTATATCCTTCCCACTTTCCTCTACAGGGACGTCCTCCTCACTTTCCACCACAGAGATGTCCTACCAACTGTTTACCAGAGGGATGTCCTTTCCACTTTATACCACAGATATATTTTTTCACTGTCCACCACAGGGACATACTTCCCACTATGTGCCACAGGGATGTCCTTGCCACTCTCCACCATAAGGGCATCCTCCCCACTGTCCACCATAAGGCCTTCTCCCAACTCTCCACCACATGGACATCCTTGCAACTGTTCACCAAAATGACATTCTCCTGTGCATCACAGGACGTCCTCACACTGTCTAACACAGAGACATCTTCCTCACTGTCCATAAGTACCTCCTTCCAACTGTCCACCACAGTGAAATCCTCCCCACCGTCCACCAGAGGGATGGCCTCCTCACTGTCCAGCAAAGGGACATCTTCCTAACTGTTCACCAAGGTGAAATCCTCCCCACTTTCCGTTAAAGGTAATTAATCCCCACTGTCCACCACAGGGACATCCTCCACACTGTCCACCACAGGGACATCCTTCCCAAGGTCTACCACAGAAACATCCTCACCACTGTCCACCACAGTGGCATCCTCCTCAAGTACCACCACAAGGAAGTCCTTTTCACTGTCTAAGACAAAGTTGTCTTCCACATTGTCCACCACAGGGACAATCTCCCCACTTTTCACCCCAATGGAATCCCCCCCACTGTCTACCACAGGGACATCCTCCATACTGTCCACCAGAGGTACACCCTCTCCACAGTCCACCAAAGAGACATCCTCCCAACTGCCCACCACATGACACCTCCCAACTGTCCATGACAGGGATTTCCTCCCCACTGTCCACCACAGTGACATCCTCCCCACTGTACACAACAGAAATATCCTCCCCACTGTCCAGCACACGGGCATCCTCCCCACTCACCTCCACAAGGAAGTCCTCCTCACTGTCCAAGACAAAGATGTCCTCCTAATTGTTCAACACAGGGACATCCTCCCCACTGTCCACCACAGGTACATCCTCCCCACTATCCAACAGTGTTGTCCTTTTGTGCAAGACAGGGATGTCCTCCCCACTGTCCACCACAGGGACAATCTCCCCACAGTCCACCACAGGGATGTCCTCCTCACTCTTAACCTCAGAGATGTCTTGTCCATTGTCCACCCAGGGGAATACTCCCCAGTGTCCACCAGAGGAAAATTTTTCCACTGTCCACTTCAGTGAAATCCTCACCACTGTCCATCACAGGTACGTCCTCCACAAAGTCCACCACAGGGATTTTCTCCCCACTATCCACCAAAGTGATGTCCTCCTGTGTACAACAAGGACGTCCTCCTCACTGTCCACCACAGAGATTTTTTTCACAGTCTACCACAGAAACGTCCTCTCCACTGTCCACCATAGATACGTCCTTATCACTGTCCACCACAGGGACATCCTTCCTACTTTCCACCCCAGGGACATTCTCCCCACTATTCAGCATGGAGACTTCCTTCTGTGTACCACAGAGATGTCCACCTTACTGTCCACCACAGAAACTTCCTCTCCACTGACCACCACAGGAACATCCTCTCAACTGTCCAACACAGGGACATCCTCCCCACTGTCCAAAACAGAGATGTTCTCACCACTGTCCACCAAAGGGATGTACTTCCCACTGTCTGCTACAGGGATGTCCTCCCCACTGTCCACCACAGGGATGTCCTCCTCACTGTCCACCAAAGAAATGTCCTCCCCATTGTCCACCACAGGGACATTCTCTTCACTTCCACCACAGAGAAATCCTACCCATTGACCACCATAGGGATATACTCCCCACTGTCCACCCCAAAAACATCCTCTCTACTGTCCACCATACTTATATCCTCCTCACTGTCCATCAAAATAACTTCCTACCCACTGTCCATTAAAGAGGCATCCTCTCCACTGACCTTTACAGGGATATCTCACCACTGTCCAACACAGGGATGTCCTCCCCACTGTCCACCACAGAGATGCTTTCTTTCCACAGTCTACTACAAGGACGTCCTCCCCACTGTCCACCAGATGGATGTCCTCATTCCTCCCACCACAGGGATGTCCTTTCTCTGTCCACCACAGAGACATTCTTTCCACTGTCCACCACAGGGACGTCCTTCTCTGTACCACAGAGACATCCACCGCACTGTCCACCACAGAAACTTCCTCCCCACATTCCACCACAGGAAATTCCTCCCCTTTGTCCATTTTAGGGCCTTGCTTCTCATTGTCTGGCATAGGTATGTCCTCTTCACAGTCGACCACAGGTACATCCTCCTCACTGTCCACCACAGAGATGTCCCCACCACTGTCCACCACAGGGAAGTCCTACTGTGAAACACAAGGATATCTTTTAATCTGTCCACAGTAGAGGTGTCCTCCCCACACTCTACCACTGGGACATCTTTTCCACAGTCAGAGGGATTTACTCCCCACTGTCCCAAACAGAGACATCTTCACCACTGTCTACCACATGGACATACTTCCCACTGTCTGACACAGTGATGTCCTTTCCAATGTCCACCACAGGTATGTTCTTCCCACTGTTCACCACAGAGATATCCTCCCCACTGTCCACTACAGGTATATCCTCCCCACTGTCCACCACAAGGCAGTCCTCCTGTGTACAACAGGGATGTCCTTACCACTGTAAACCACAGGAGTGTCCTCCCCAATGTCCACCATAGGGTGTTGATCCCCACTGTCTACGACATAGACATCCTCACCACTGAGCACCACAAGGACATCCTACTGTGCATCACAGGACATCCTCGCATTCTCTAACACAGAGATGTCCTCCACACTGTCCACCACAGTGACGTTCTCCACACTGTCCACCACAGGGAGGTCCTCTGAACTGCCCACCACAAGGACTTCCTCCACACTGTCCACAACAGTGATTTCTTTTCCACTGTCCATTACAGTGACTTCATCTCCATTGTCCAAAACAGAGATATCCTAACCACTATCCACCACAGAAATGTCCTCCCTACTGTCCCCAACAGGGATGTCCTCCCCACTGCCAACCACAAGAAGGTCCTTCCCACAGTCCACCACAGGAACATCCTTCCCACTGTCCACTACAGGGATGTCCTCCCCACTGTCCACCACAGGTACATTCTTCCCACTGTCCATAACAGTGCTGGCCAGCCCACTGTCCAACACATGGATGTTTTCCCCACTGTCCACCACAGGAAACTCCTCCTGTGTACCACAGGGATGTCCTTACCACTGTCCTAAACAGAGATGTCCTCCCCACTGTCCACCAGAGGTATGTCCTCTTGTGTACCACAGGAATGTCCTCCCTACTGTCCACAAGGTCGTACTCCCCAGTGTCCACCACAGTGAATTCTTCCCTACTGTCCATAACAGGAACCTCCTCCACACTGTCCAACATAAGAACATAGTTCCCACTGTCTACCACAGGGACGTCCTTCTCACTGTCCACCACAGAGACATGCTTTCCACTGTGCAACACAGGGACATTCTCCTGTGCACAACAGGGATGTCCGCACCATTGTCCACCACAGAGATATCCCCCACACTGTCCACCACAAGGACATCATTCACACTATCCACCACAGGGCCATCCTCTTGTGTACCACAGGACCCTCCTCCCCACTGTTCACCACAGGGACGTCCTTTCTACTGTCCACAACAGGGATATTCTTCCCACTGTCCTCCACAAAAATGTCCTCCTCACTGTCCACCACAGGTATGTTCTTCCCATCATCCACCACAAAGACGTTCACCCCACTGTCCAACACAAGAATGTTTTCCCACTGTCCACCACAGGGACATCCTTTTGTGTACCACAAGGATGTCCTTACCACTGTCCACCAAAGGGGCTTTTTTTCCACTGTTCACTACATGGACGTCCTCCTCACTGTCCACCACAAGGATGTCCTCCCAGTTTACACCATACAGCATACTCGCCACTGTCCACCACAGGAAAGTCCTTCCCACTGTCTAACACAGGGTTGTTATTTCTACCATAAACCACCTCGACCGCCTCTTAACTGTCCACCACGAGGATATCCTCCGCATTTTCCACCACAGGAAAGTCCTTCCCACTGCCAACCACAGGAACGTCCTCTTCACTGTCCACCATAGGGACATACTACCACTGTCTACCACAAAGGATGTCCTTTCCACTGTCCAACACAAAGACATCCTTTCCATATTCCATTACAGGAAAGTCCTTCCCACTGTCCACCACAGATGCATCCTCCCCATTGAACACCACAGGTATGTCCTCCACACTATCCATCATAGATATGTCTGCACACTGTCCTCACTGAGACATCCTCCACACTGTCCACCATAGGGGCTTACATGTGTGTACAAGAGGGACATCCTTCCCACTGTCAACCACAGGGGTGTCCCCTTCACTTACCACCACAAAGACATCCTTCACACTATCCTCCACAAGGACATGCATTTCAATGTCCATCACAGGGATGTCAGTCCCACTGTTCACCTACTTCCTACTGTCCACCACAGAGACGGCCATCACACTGCCCATCACAGGGATGTTTGCCACATTGTCCACCACAGGGATGTTCTCCTGTGTACCACAGGGACTTCCTTGCCACTTTCCACCAAAGGGGCGCCCTCCCAACTCTACACCACATGGACTATCTCTCCCCTGTCCAACACAGGGACATCCTCCTCACTGTGCACCACAGGAACATCCTTCTGTGCACAACAAAAATATCCTCACTGCTATCCAACACAGGCACTTCCTCCCCACTGTCCACCATATGATGTCTTCCCCACTGCCCACCACAGGGGTTACCTCCACACTGTCCACCATAGGAACATCCTTTCCACTGTCCATCATATGGAGGTCTACCCCACTGTCCACCACAGGGAAGTCCTCCCCACTGTCCACCACAGGCATGTCCTCCCTACTGTAAACCACTGGGATGACCTTTTTACTATCCACCACAGTGATGTCCTCCCCACTGCCCACCACAGGGACTTCCTCCCCACTGCCTCCCACAGGGACATTCTCCTCACTGTCCACCACAGAGATGTCCTAACCAATGTCCACCACAGCAATGTCCTCCCCACTGCCCACCACCGGGAAATCTTTCCTACTCTCCACCACAAAAACAACCTCCTGTGCACCACAGGAACATCCACCCAACTGTCCACCACAGAGATGTTTTTATCACTGCCCAACACAGAAACGTCCTCCCCACTCTCCACTACAGAAAAGTCCTCCTCACTGTCCATCACAGAGATGTCTTCACCACTGTCCACCAAAGGGACCTCCTCATGTGCACCACAAAGAAGTCCTCTCCTCTGTCCACCACAGAGATGTCCAACCCTCTCTCCACCACATAGGGTTTTTCCCACTTTCCACCACAGGGACATCCTCCCCACTGTCTACCACAAGGATGTCCTCCCTGCTGTCCACCACACAGACATTTTTCCACTGCCCACCACAGAAACATCCTTCCCTCTTTCCACCACAGAAACGTCCTCCTCACTATCCACAACAGAAATGTTTTCACCACTGTCCAACAAAGGGACATCCTTCTGTGCACCACAAGGACGTCCTCTACACAGTCCACCACAGATATGTCCTCCCCACTCTCCATCACATAGACTCTTTTTCCACTTTCCACACCACAGGGATATCCTCCCCACTGTCCACCACAAGGACATTCTCCCCGCTGCCCACCACAGGGACATCCTCTTCACTGTCCACCACAGGGAAGTCCTTCCCACTGTCCACCACAGAAATGTTCTCCCAACTCTCTACCACAAAGACATCCTGCTCTGCACAAAAGTTATGTCCTCCTCATTGTCCAGCACATGGAATTTATCTTCACTGTCCACACTCGAAATGTCCTCCCCAGTGTTCACCACAGGTACATTCTCCACACAGTTTACTACAGGTACGTCCTCACGGTCCACCACAGAAATGTCCTCCCCACTGTCCACCAGAGGTATGTCCTCCTAAAAGTCTGCTACAGAGATGTCCTCCTGTATGCCACAGGGACGTCCTCTTCTATTTCCACCACAGGGAAGTCCTCTCCACTGTCCACCACACGAATATCCTCCCCACTGAGCACCACAGAGATGTCCTTCCCACTGTCCACCAAGGGATGTCCTCCCCACTGTCCACCACAGAGACGTACTTCCCACAGTCTGCCAAAGGGAAGCCTCCCCATTGTTTATCACAGGTATGTTCTTTTCACTGTCCACCACAGACACATCTGCCCCACTGTCCACCAAAGAGACATCCTCCCCACTGTGCACTACAGGGACTTCCTCCTGTGTACCACATGGATTCTTTATTACTGAGCACCACAGTTGCGGCCTCCCCACTCTCAACCACAGGGTAGAGCTCCCCACTGTCCAGCACATCGACATTCTTTCCACTATGCACCACAGCAACATCCTCCTGTGCACCACAGGATGTCCTACCCACTTTCTACCAGAAAGATGTCCTCCAGACTCTCCACTACAGGGACGTACTTCCCACAGTCTTCCACAGGGAAGTCCTTTTCACTGTCCACCACAGGTATGTTCTTCCCACTGTCTGCCACAGGGACAAACTCCCCACTGTCCACCAAAGATATGTTTTTTTCCACTGTCCACAACAGATACATCCTCCCCATTGCCTACTACAAAGACATCCTCCCGACTGCCCACCACAATGAAATCTTCCCCACTGTCCACCACAGTAATGTCCTCCCCACTGTCCACCACAGGGACATCCTTCCCACTGTCCTCCAAAGAGATGTCCACCACACTGTCCACCACAGAGACGTCTTCCACACTGTCCACCACAGGGACTTACTCCTGGGTATGACAGGGACGTGCTCCCCACCCACAACACAGGAGTGTCCTCTCCACTGACCACAATAAGGACATCCTCAATGATTTCCTAGACAGAGATATCCTCTCCAGAGTTAATGACAGGGAACCTCCCAACTGTCCACCACAGGAATATCCTCACCACTCTCCACCACAGTGATGTCCTCTTGTGTACCACAGGAATGTCCTCCCCACTGACCAAAACTGGGACATCTTCCCCACTGTTTTAAACAGAGATATCCTCCCACTGTACACCACAGAGACATCCTTTTCACTGTCAACCACAGGGATGTCCTCCCCACTGTCCACGACAGTTACATACTTCGAAGAGTCCGCCACAGTGACGAGCACTTACTGTCCATCACAGAGATGATTTCCTCACAGTCCACTACAGGGATATCCTCTTTTGTACCACAGGGACATCCTTGCCACTGTCCACCACAGGAATCTTTTCTCCATTGTCCAGAACAGAGATGTCCTCCCCACTGTCCACCACAGAGGCATCCTTCCCACTGTCCACCACAGGGATGTCCTCCCCACTGTCCACCACAGATACATTCTTCCCAACCCTCCATGACACTTACAGCCACCCTACTGTCCATCACATGGATGTCCTCTCCAATAAACCTCATGGATTTCCTTCCCAGTATCCACCACAGGGACATTTTTTCCACTGTCCATCACAGGGATGTTCTTCTCACTGTCCACCCCAGAATTGTGCTACCCACTGTTCACAACAGGGATTTCCTCACCAGTGTCCACCACAAAGAGTTCTTCCCCAAGGTCCACCACAGGGAAGTATTCCTCATGGACCACGTCATGCATGGCCTCCGAACTGCCTACTACAGAGACGTGCTCCCCACTCTCCACCAAAAAATGCTCTCCACTGTTCACCGCAGAGATGTCCTACCCACTGTCCACCAAAGAAATGTCCTTCTCACTGTCCAAAACAGGAAATCCCTCCCCACTGTCCACAACAGGGACATCATTCCCATTGTCTCCCACAGGCACATCCTCCTATGTAACAGAGGGACTTCCTCAATACTTTTCCTCAACCGGGGCATCCTAAACACTCACCACTCCAGGGACATCATCCACACTGTACACCACAAGGATCTAATCCCCACTGTCCACCACATGGACATTCTCCTTGCTCTCCACCACAGAGATGACCTTCTGTGTACCACAGGGACGTCCACCCAATTGTCCACCACAGAAATATTCTCCCGACTGTCCATCACAGGAATATCCTCTCTCTATCCAACACAGGGATATCATCAACATTGTCCAAAACAGAGACATTCTCCCCACTGTCCACCACAGTGAAATCCTCCCTAATGTCCACCACAGGGAAGTTCTCCCCACTGTCCACTGCAGGGATGTCCTCTCCACTGTACCCACAACGACCTCCTCCCCACTTTCTACCACAGAGATGCCCCCCCACTGTCTACCACAGTGATTTCCTCCTCACTGTCCACAACCAGGAAGTCCTCCTCAATGTCCACCAAAAGACACCCTCCCCACTGTCCACAACAGTGATGTCCTAACCAGTGACCACCACAGGGACATCCTCCCAACTGTCCACCACAGGGATGTCATACACAGTGTCCACATCAGGTAGGTCCTCCCCAAGTCCACCACAGGTACGTCCTGTTCACATTCCAACACAGGGATGTCCTCCTCACTGACCACCACAAGGACATCCTCCACACTGTCCAAGACAGACATTTTCTCTCCACTGCTCAACACAGAGACATCTTTCCCACTGTCCACCACAGGTAAGTCCTCCTCACTGTCCACAACAGTGTCATCCTCCTGTGCACCAGAGGGACATCCTCCAAACTGTGCACAACAGTGAAATCCTCCCCACTGTCCACCACAGAAACATCCTTCCCACTGTCTACCACAGGGCCATCCTTCCCAATGTCCAAAACAGGAATGTCCTCCCCACTGTCCACCACAGGTACTTTCTTCCCACCATCCACCACAAAGAAGTTCACTCCAATGTCCACCACAGGGATGTTTTCCCCACTGTCATCCACAGGGACATCCTCCTGTGTACCACAAGGACATCCTTAACACTGTCCAACACAGGCGCGTCCTCCTCACTGTCCACCACAGAAACATTCTTCCCACTGTCCACCACAGTGACATCCTCCACACTATGCACCACAGGGACATCCTCCTGTGCACAACAGGGGCGTCTTCACAACTGTCCAACACAGAGATGTCCTCCACAGTGTACACCACAGAAATATCTTTCACACTCTCCACCACAGGGACATCTTCTTGTGTACCACAGGCCAGTCCTCCCCACTGTCCACTAAAAGAATGTCTTCCCCATTGTCCACCACAGGTACAGTCTTTTCACTTTCCACCACAGGGACATCCTCCACACTGTCCACTAGAGGTATGTCCTCACCACTGTTCACCAGAGGGACATACTCCACACTGTCCATTTCAATGATGTTTTTCCCAGTGCCCATCACAGGAATGTCCTTCCCACTGTCCACCATAGGAATGTACACCACACTGTCCACCATAAGGACACACTCCCCACTGTCCACCACAAAGATGTCTCAGAAAACCTCTCAATCATCATAGATAAAGAAATCAAAATATTCCAAGACAAAACCAAATTTTGATAATATCTGTCAACCGATCTAGCCCTACAGATGATTCTTGAAGGAAAACTCCAACACAAGGAGGGTACCTACACCAAAGAAAAAAACAATATCTTATCATCTTGGAACAAAACCAAAAGGAGAGAATCACATACACATAATACCACCTATAAGAACAAATATAACAGGAATTAACAATCATCTATCTTTAATCCCTCAATATCAATAGGCTCAATTCTCCAATAAAAAGACATATGCTAAAAGACTGGATACTCAAGCAGGATCCAGTTCTGCTGCATACAAGAAACATACTTCAATAACAAAGACAGACAATGCCTCAGAATAAAAGGCTAGAAAAATGTCTTCCAAGAAAATGGTTCCAAGAGACAAGTAGGGGTTGACATCCTAATAGACTTTCAACTAAAAGTTATCAATTGAGATGGGGAAAGACACTTCATATTCATCAAAGAAAAAATCCACCAAGAGAAAGTCTAAATTCTGAACATCTATGCCCCAAATGCAAGGGCACCCACATTCATAAAAGAAATGTTAAAAGCACAAAACACATATTTAACCCTATAAAATAACAAAGGGAGACTTTACCTACCACCCCAGTCTCACCAGTGGAGAGGTCATTGAAACAGAAACTAAACAAAGACACAGTGAAACTAACAAAGGTTATGAATCAAATGGATTTAAGAGATATATGAAGAACACGTCTGTTGGGTGGTGAGCTGTGAGAGTAAGCCTGGTAAGGTTGAGCTAAGGTTAGAAGCCCTGGAGACCCTGAAGGGAGGATAGGAGCTTGGCCTGCTCATGAAACCAGGTCCCTGTCACATACCCACAGCTCCCACAGCCACGACAGGGATGTTCTCACCAATGTTCACCAAAGGGACATGCTATTGACTGTCCATCACAGAAATGTCCTTTCCACACAGTGTTGTCCTCCTGTGCACCACAGGGATGTCCTTGCCACTGTCCACCACAGGGACATTTTTTTCCACTGTCCAAAACAGAGATGTTCTCCCCACTCTCCACCACAGGGACATCCTATCAACTGTCTACCAAAGGAATGTCCTAACTGTTCACCACAATGAAGTTCTGCCAACAGGGAAGTCTTCCCCACTGTCCACAACAGGGACGTCCTGTGCACCACAAGGAAATACTCATAAATGTCCACAACAGAGATTCTTCCCATTGTCCACCAGAGGAATATCCTCCACACTCTCCATAACAGGGACATCCTTCCCACTGTTTACCAGAGGGACATACTCCCCACTGTCCATTTCAAAGATGTTTTTTCCCATTGTCCATCACAGGAATGTTCTTCCCACTGTCAACCATAGGAATGTCGACCCCACATTCCAACATAAGGACACACTCCCCACTGTCCACCACAAAGATGTCCACCCCACTGGCACCCATATATATGTCCTCCTCAATGTCAGCCACTGGGAAGTCCTCCCCACTGTCCACCACAAGGACTTCCACCCCACTTTCCACCACAAGGATGTCCTGTTTACTGTCCACAAGAAGTATGTCTGCCCTATTTTCCACCACAAGAAAGTCGCTCCCAATGTGCAAATCAGGGATATTCTCCTGTGCACAACAGGGACGCCTTCATCACTGTCCACCAAAGAGATATCCTCCACACTGACCACCACATGGACATCTTTCACACATTATAGCACAGGGACTTCCGCTTGTGCACCACAGGCCCATCCTCCTCACTGTCAACCACAGGGATATCCTCCCTACTGTCCACCAAAGGTGTGTCTTCCCCACTGACCACCACAAAGATGTCCTCCACACTGTCCAAGACAGAGATGTCCTCCCTACTGTTCACCACAGAGTCATCCTCCTCAATGTCCACCAAAGGGATTCCTCAACACTGTCCACCACAGTATCATCCTAATGTGCACCACAGGGATGTCCTCGACACTGTCCACCACAGGGACATCCTTCCCATTGTCCACCATAAAACTTCCTCCTCACTGTCCACCAGAGGTAAGTCCACCACACTGTTTACTTAAGGGACCACCACCTCACTGTCAACCACAGGGATATCCTCCCCACTGTCCAAAACAGGGACATATCCTTCATTGTCCACCACAAAGACATCACAAAGACATCATCTCCACTGTCCAACATACTTATTTCCTACTAACTGTCAACCAAACTGAAAGTCCTCCCCACTGTTCACCAAAAGGATGTAATAACCACTGTCCAAGACAAGGACTTCCTCCCTACTGTCTAAAACAAGGACATTCTCTCCACTGTCCACCACAGGGATGACCTCTTGTGTCCCACAGCAACGTCTTCACCACTATCCCCCACAGATGTCCTTTCCACTGTACACAACAGGGATGTCCTCCCCACTGTCCAGCACTTGTATGTCCTTTCCAGTCTCCACTACAAAAACATCCTTCTCAATCTCCACCAAAGAAACGTCCTCCCCACTGTCCATCAAAGTGGCTTCCTCCCCATTGAACACCACAGAAATGTCATCTCCAATGTCCACCACAGAAATGTCCTACTGACTGTCCACCAAAAGGATGTCCTCTCCACTGTCCACCACAGTGTATTCTTCAGGTGCCCCAAAGGGACTTCCTCCCCACTGTCCACCACAGGGCCATCCTCCCCACACTTCACCACAAGGACGTCCTCCCAACTGTCCACCACAGTGAATTCCTCCCCACTGTCCTCCACAGAAACCTCCTATGCACAGTCTACCCCAGGAATATCCTTACCACTGCCCACCACAGAAACGTCCTCCTCACTGTACAACAGAGGAATGTCCTGCACACTGGTTAACTAAGGAATCCCAAACTCACTGTCAACCACAGGGATATCCTCCCCATAGTCTAACACAGGGGCCTCCTCCCCACTGTCCACCACAAAAATATCCTCCTCACTGCATACAACAAAGAAGTCCTCACCACTGTCCACCACAGGGATGTCCTCCCCACTGTCCACCACAGGGACATCCTCCTCACTGACCACAATAGGAAAGTCCTCCCTAATGTCCAACTCTGGGACATCCATCTTACTGTCCACCACAGAGACATCCTCCACAGTGTACACCAGAAAGACAGCCTCCCCAGTGTACACCAGAAAGACAGCCTCCCCAGTGTCCACCACAGAGATGTCCTTCCCACTGTCCACCAAAGGTACTTCCTCCCCAATTTCCACCACAGGTATGTCCTTCTCACTGTCTACCACAGAGATGTCCTGTCCAATGTCCAGCACAGGGATGACTTTTACAATGCAAACCACAGGGAATTTCTCCACACTGTCCACCAAGGGATGGAATCTTGTGTACCACAAGCACATCCTCCCAACTGTGCACCACAGAGATGTCCTTTCCACTGTCCTGGACAAAGATGTCCTCCACACTGTAACTCCCAGGGACATCCTCCCCACTGTCCACCACAGCGGTGTCTTCACCACTGATCACAACAAGGACCTGCTCCACAAGGTCCAAGACTACTGTTCACCACATGGACTTCCTCTACAATGTCCACCACAGGGATGTCCTCCACACTATCCACCACAGTACCATCCTCCTGTGTACCACAGGGACATCCTCCCCAGTGTCCATCACATGGATGTACTCCCCAGTGTCTACCACAGGGACATTCTTCCTACTGTCCACCACAGGGATGTCCTCCCCACTGTCCACCACAGGTTCGTTCCTTTAACTATCCTACACAGTGCTGTCCACCTCACTGTTCACTGTAGGGCACTGAGCTGAGAGACAACCAGGTGTCTGGTTGAACGAGTTTCAAACCCCGGTGACCCTTTGAGGGACGGTAGGCTGTTTGGCTCTGTTCCTGGCCCCCTGGTGCTCTCAGCTTCTGCCCTTTACCGCTTCACAGCCCCTCCCTCAGAGAGGTTGAGGTCTACGACCATCGGGTCACGTAGGAATGGTGCCCCAGGCTCTCCTTACATGCATATGAGGCATCCCCAAAACCTAGACCAAGCCAATGAGGTTACCTGTTGCTAAAACCTTCACCCACCCCAAACTGTATATATTGAGCCTAATTGACAAGTAAAACACACAAGAGAACCATCCAGGTGTCTGTGAACTTCCTTTCGTCGTTGACCCGCCGCCGCCGCTGCCCTTCTCTGCTACCTGGCCGCCACTTCCCGGCTTGAGAGCCGCAACCCTTTAGAGCCCGCTGGGCTCCTACCTAGCCGGCACCCCCGGCTTAAGAGCTGTAACACTTCAGAGCCGAATACTAGGCTCTTCTGCTGTCTAGCCGCATTCCCCGGCTAAACAAAGAGCTGTACCGCTTGTGACTGCCGGCTCTCTCTGGAGCCTGCCTGGAGCGCCCGGCTGCCTTTCCGTCAGCTAGACTGGCTCCTTATCGGCCTGGCCCGAGCCTGGACCAGTTTAGCACGGAGTAGCAGGGCAACACCTGAAGAAGATTAGCCGGTGGACGCCAGCGGCCGGGGCAGGCAATCCCCCCCTCCCCACTCACGCCCTGCCACCAGCCGGGAGACCGCCGTGGGACATCCGCAGGACCAGGTCCCCACATCTGGCGCCCAACGTGGGGCCTTGGAAGCCACACAACCACGCAGCTACTGATACCGCGGGAAGGGTAAGCCCCGAACTCTTGAAACAAGAAATCTGTTTTTTCCTCCTGTGTTTCAGTCAGAAGCCATTGCGCGGATTTAAGTAAGCCAAGGGAGCCTTTGCTACCTCCTGGCCAGGGCCACTCTCTGGTGCTGGTTCAAAGCTTCCCTGGCCTCTGCTTAAATCCCAACAGCCCGCAACGGGCGTTGGCAAAGACTCTATCTAGACTCTCTCTAAAACAAAAGAAATCTGGTGACGCAGCAGCCATTTAAAAGCCATAAGGGCGGCTGCCAGTTCTTAAATCTGCGGGAAGGCTTGGCGCTCTTGGACCATTGTGGAATCCCCCAAAGCCAATAGGCCGAGGGAACGTTCCCATTGGACAAGGCGTTTCTCCTCTTTTTCTATCATGGGAAACTCCACCTCACGTAAATGTTCACCCCAAGCCAGGCAAATATATTCTTTACTAAAGACACACGGGATAAGAATAGGCAAAAAGCAAGCCTCCTTGTTTTGGGAGGAAGTCCTTCAGATAACACCATGCATGGCAGAGGATAATATTTACAGTCCAGATTCATGGGGCAAAGTAGCTTCCCTTATCAAAAACAGAGATAAAAAACCCCCTCGTGAGTTTTTGCCGATCTTAGCTGCAATTCGGCAATGTATAGGACCAACTAAAATTGGACAGACTGAGAACAACAACACAGCTCCCGGGGCCCCTCAGTTAAATGAACCCAAAAACACGAGCCCCCAAAATCACCCCTTTTCAGACCTCACAGCCCTTACCCAGTTAATAAGAGAGATAAAATCAATCTACCCACCCCTTCCCCCTTATGCCTTGGAGGAAACGAAACCATGTGCTCCTCCTGTCCCTCCCTCCCCCATCCAAAGGCAAGGCTCCATTAAAATACCAAAGGAGCTTTCCCCTGCCTCCCCACTTACTTCCCAACGGAAGAGAGATAAATCCCCTCCCCCTTCTCCTAGCCACAAAAGTGAGAGACCTCCAGAATCTGCAGATAAAGCCCTGCCAAATTCCATAGTCCCTTGCAAACAACCATCAACTACTCAACAACTCTGCAATCTCAGGGACTCTCACATAAAAACTAACCCCGCCTCCCATACTACTCAGGAATCTGATGCAGAACTCAAAACTCAAACTACCCGAGCATTTCCAGTTAATATCAATCCCACCCGAGCTAAGCCACTTAATTGATATCCACTCCAGGCCTCAGACCTAAAAGAACTCAGGCAAGCAGTGAAGGAAGACGGCATTCATGCACCGTGGACAAAATCCCTCCTGCAGAGCCATATTGCCAACTTAAACACCCCCCAAGACTGGAGAGATATTTGCCGTTCTGCTCTTCCAGGTCCAACGTTTCTAGAATGGGAGGCTTATTATCGTGATGAGTGTCTTCAACAAGTCAGACAAAACCAGGGAAGGGAAGATGACACTCCATGGGGTTTTAAAGAACTCTTTGGCCAGGAAGATTTCTCTACTGGGGCACAACAGGCAAGTCAGCCAACAGGCTACTATGACCAGGTCCGCCTCTGTGCCATTCAAGCCTGGAATAGGCTTACTCCACCTTCAGGATCTCAAGACCCTGCCCACTCCCTACTCTCCCTTCATCAGAAGCCTGGAGAATCCCTGTCTGATTTTATCCTCAGAACTAAAATGAGCTTAGAAAGAAAAATCTCCAATCCCACAGCTAGAGACCTTCTTCTTAAAACCATTGTTTGGGAAGACATGACTTCTGAGTCTAGACTAGCCTGCCAGGGTCTCCGGGAAGAACATCATGATAGGTGGATTGTGGCAACCAGAGAAATAGGAACTGCATCACACCAAGTCACATCCATAGCTCAGGCATTTGTCGCAGCAGTAAAAACAGAAGGAATCTGCTTCAAATGTGGAGAGGCAGGACATTGGAAGGACGAATGCCCACTAAACTCCCCTTCTATAACAGATTCCAATCCCCCTAAGGTTCCCTGTCCCCGCTGCAGAAAGGGTTTCCACTGGAGGAGGTTCTGTACAGCTCGATATGATAAGGATGGTAACCGACTAGAGCCTTTAAACTTCAAACGGGGCAACCCTCAGCCCCGACAGTAAGAGGGAAAACTACTCCTGTAAAAGCCTTGTGGGTGTCCAACATCTCAGAAGGCTCCCACCCAAAGTTAACCATTAAAATAGATGATAAACCATTCAAGTGTCTTATTGACACTGGAGCGGACCGGACAATTCTGAGACAGCAAGAGGTCCCACAGAACTGGCAGTTGACCCCTGGGCCCAAGCTCTTAGGCATAGGGGGTACCTCTCACGCATTCATCACCAGAGAGGCCTATAAATGGGAAGACCCAGATGGGGTTACCGGCCTTATACGCCCCCTGGTAGCTCAAGTAGCCACCAATCTCTTGGGAAGAGATATCTTACAAACCTTAGATGTAGTCCTCACCACGAAGCCAGAAAGAGACCACATTAAGATAGAGGATATTACTTATGAAGAAAATAATACCCAAGGAGACCCAAATAACCCCCCTCCAAATCACCCCCAATTCTAGGGGCCACTGTTAAATTTAGTACTCCCTGCCTTGACTGGCTCTCTGATGAAGCTGTCTGGGTCCCACAGTGGCCCCTATCAAGGGAGAAACTTAAGGCCCTCAGAGAACTTGTAGAGGAGCAGCTGTCTCTACAACACATCCGCCCCTCCCACAGTCCATGGAACACCCCTGTATTTACTATAAAAAAGCGCTCAGGGGGTTGGAGACTATTACAAGATTTGAGGGCAGTTAACAAAACCATGCGAATCTGGGGCTCCCCGCAAAGAGGGCTACCCCATATCTCAGCCATTCCTGCCAAAGTTCCTCTACTAGCAATAGACATAAAAGATTGTTTTTTTTCCATCCCTCTCCACCCTAGGGACTGTAAACGCTTTACATTCTCAGTGCCCCCCATTAACAACTCTGGCCCAGCCTTACGATATGAATAGACCGTTCTCCCCCAAGGAATGGCTAACAGTCCTACCATTTGTCAGGAGGCTGTAGCCACTGCATTAAAACCCTACTTAGACAAAGGACTCAACGTCTATCATTACATGGATGACATCCTGGTCTGGGGAGATGCTTCTACCTCTCCCTCCCAACTTAAGGACCAGCTAATACCTTCCCTATCTGCCCTAGGATTCAAAATAGCCCCTCACAAAATCCAACTTATTCCCCCCATTACATTTCTAGGAACAGAGATCTCCCTTACTTCAATACGTCCCCTCAAGCCCACCCTCTCCTTCCCTCAAAAATTAACTCTTGCCTCGCTACAGAGCTTCTTGGGCAACCTCAATTGGCTTCGACCTTGGCTTCACCTCCCCACAAGTACCCTTCAACCTCTCTTTAACCTCCTGAAAGGAGATAAAAATCCCTCCTCCCCAAGGACACTGTCCCCAAAAGCAGTCCAAGCCCTAAAATCCGTCAATTCAGCCCTAAATGATATGGCTCTTGCTAGATATGACCCAACAATACCTGTACATCTCCTTATCTTTAATTCCTCCCCCACCCTTGTAGGAGCCCTTCACCAACCACAGGGGGTGCTAGAATGGCTCCATACTCCGATGGGTGGTGCACCCCGAATTCTAAATGAAGTGGATGCACTTGCCAATATGATTAAAAATGGCAGAGATAGGGCCCTACAGATCCTGGGAAAAGAACCTGACGTTCTTGTCACGCCCTTCTCCCTCTCTGATGTTCAGTGGCTGATCAAGAATCATACCCACTTCGCTATCAGCTTAATTGGATTCCCAGGACAAATTGACAACCATTATCCTGATGAAAAATGGGCCTCTGCCCTCCCTCTGTTGCGATGGCTACCCCCCAAACTATTCTCCAGAGAGCCCATAACAGGAGCCCCCTCAATTTTTACTGATGGGGGGAAGAGGGGAGCTGCAGCAGTAATATACTACTTCCCTGAAGATGAACCCCCATCCTCCGATTCAAAGAGCTCCCCCACCACTCCCCCCAATATAAAGAACTATATGCCATTTACCTAGCTTTAAAAGAAGTCAAAGGCCCCCTTAACCTCTTTTCAGACAGCGTATATGCTGTCAATTTGCTTCCTTGGTTGTCAAGGTCATTTATCAAATTAGATGACAACCCACTTTCCCCTCTACTCGTAAAGGTTTCTGCCCTCCTACAGGAGAGAGCCTCCCCCATCTATATTCAACACATCCGATCCCACAGTCCCCTACCAGGTCCTATATCTGAGGGGAATGCACTCGCTGACCAAACTGCCTCAACCGGAACATTCATAGCCTCCACTGAACAAGCTGACCAATTTCACTCACGCACACATGCAAATCTGAAGGGGCTTCATGCTCGCTTCCCCCACATCCCCCTTGCTCAGCTTCAAAGGATAATAAAAACATGTGCCTCTTGTGCATCCCTCATTACCACCCCAGCTTTGCAAGCCATGGGCACCAATCCCCGAGGCCTCAAATCTAATGCCTTATGGCAAATTGATGTCACCCATGTTCCCCAATTTGGTAAACAAAAATATGTTTTTGTCACCATAGATACTTACTCACATTTCGTATGGGCTACAGCCCAGACAGGTGAAAACTCAAAAAGGCTGATCTACCATATGCTCTCTACCTTTGCCATCATGGGCATTCCTCAGCAGATAAAAACTGATAATGGCCCCGCCTTCACTAGCTCTCAATTTAAAACCTTCTGCACACGCTGGGAAATTACCCATCATACGGGAATTCCCCACAACCCTCAGGGTCAAGGAATAATAGAAAGGACGCATCAGACCCTGAAGGCCCAACTCCTGAAACAACAAGCCACCGCTTATCCCCCTAATGTACAATTAATGATGGCCCTGACTACCCTAAATATATTCAACATCTACAAAACCTCCAAACACCCTCCTATCTCCCTTCATTGGCACATGCCAAAATTAGCTCCCCCTATCCTAGTATGATGGCGAGATCCTTTGGATGGAATTTGGAAGGGACCAGACCCCCTCCTCACAACCGGGAGGGGTTTCGCTTGTGTTTTTCCACAGGACCAGCCCAAGCCTATCTGGGTCCCTGCCAGAAATGTCCGACACCAACCCGCCAACCAAGAAGATGGCCTGCCTCTCACTGACAGATCAAGGACCAAGGATGAAGAGGAGAAGGCAAAGGAGTCGCCATGCCCAGAGGAGCAGCAGGATCTCCTGGAAGGACATCCATGACCTGATAACAGCTGCCCAGGCCATGTGCCCTCCACAAGCCCCCCTCTCTTCCATTCTCTTGGCAGTTTTCACCATCCTTCATGCTAACTCTGCTACCGCCCAGCCTCCCCCTAGCCTTCCCAACACCTACCATTGGAGATTCTATGCTAGGGAAACCTATAACGGACACAATAAAGTTATAGGAACCCAGGACTGCCCACTTGAAGGATGTCGAACCAAGATTGAGATCCCCCTACACCCGGAATCCATCTCCACTATCCCTACCCCTTTTCTCTGCTTTCCTTACCGAAACACAGGTGAATGTCTCCAGGAGGTCTCCACATATGGAGGTTGCAGATATTGGAGCTGCAGAATGGAATCCACCAGTCGCGGTGGCACCATGCTCACCAACCTTAAAACTCATTTTCAGCTTTCCATCACTGATCCATGGAATGAACGTTGGCGAATCAGAGTCGTGGGTAAACTTTACCCCAATGGCTATGCCAGACACCCGGTAGCTGACCTACATGTCTCCCGTGAACTTGTCCCTGCCCCCAAATCAGCCTTTACTCATGCTAATATTATCCAACAGGAAAACCAGTCTCAGGAGGAACTACAAGCTACCCTCTCCTGGCTGCAATACATCCAATATGCAGCAGACCTCCTTCCCCTGACGACCCATCCCAATTCATCCCAATGCTTTTTCTGTGCCTCCCTCTCTCGACCATTATTAACAGCCGTTCCCATTAACTTTTCACTTCACGACCTCCATGGACCCCTGCCTATGAGGAAAACACAGGACATTCCTCTCTTTGACCTACCCCCGCCTCTTTGCCTTATAGGACCCTCCTCAAAACCCCATCTCACATGTGCTCATGACATCACCATTACCAAATCAGTATGTGTCAACCCTCCTGCCCTGCTCTGGTGCAAGGGCACTACAGGTGCCTATATCAACCCTCATTTTCAAGGCTCCTGTGCCCCCGTGATTGTTGTTCCTCAAGTTTATCTCTATGAACCTGAAGAGCTCGCCTTGCAGATGAGAGAAAACTGAAAGAAGAGAGAGATCTTCATCCCTCTGCTCATTGGACTAGGCCTTGCTGTCTCACTTGGAGCTACTGGAACTGCTGGAACAGCCCTTGTCCAAACGCAGCATCTGGCCGGTGACTTCCAGGACAAGCTTGACCAGGCAATGGCCTCTAAGACAGACAGCCTTGAGTCTCTTCAACGCCAGATAACCTCTTTAGCAGGAGTTGCTCTCCAGAACCTGAGGGCCCTGGACTTGTTGACTGCTGAACAGGGGGGGACTTGTGTTTTGTTGGGGGAGGAATGTTGCTTCTATGTCAATGAATCTGGGCTGGTAGAACAAGATGTACAGATGCTCAAAGAGCTCCGGGGGAACCTCCGGGCTCGCTATACTCCCAACACCCTTACCCCTTGGTATTCAAACCCCCTGATGGCTTGGATCCTCCCCCTCCTTGGCCCCATACTAGCCATTGGAGCCTTGCTTCTCTTGGCACCCTGCCTCATTCAGTTTCTAAAACAACAGATGAGTAGCATTGCAAAGGTAACCACCAATCAGGTCTTAGTTCAATATCAAACTGTTTCCGACATAGGAGACATTTATTCCAATGACACCTCTCCTTTATAAAAGAAAAGAGAGGGAATTGTAGGGCACTGAGCTGAGAGACAACCAGGTGTCTGGTTGAACGAGTTTCAAACCCCGGTGACCCTTTGAGGGACAGTAGGCTGTTTGGCTCTGTTCCTGGCCCCCTGGTGCTCTCAGCTTCTGCCCTTTACCGCTTCACAGCCCCTCCCTCAGAGAGGTTGAGGTCTACGACCATCGGGTCACGTAGGAATGGTGCCCCAGGCTCTCCTCACATGCATATGAGGCATCCCCAAAACCTAGACCAAGCCAATGAGGTTACCTGTTGCTAAAACCTTCACCCACCCCAAACTGTATATATTGAGCCTAATTGACAAGTAAAACACACAAGAGAACCATCCAGGTGTCTGTGAACTTCCTTTCGTCGTTGACCCGCCGCCGCCGCTGCCCTTCTCTGCTACCTGGCCGCCACTTCCCGGCTTGAGAGCCGCAACCCTTTAGAGCCCGCTGGGCTCCTACCTAGCCGGCACCCCCGGCTTAAGAGCTGTAACACTTCAGAGCTGAACACTAGGCTCTTCTGCTGTCTAGCCGCATTCCCCGGCTAAACAAAGAGCTGTACCGCTTGTGACTGCCGGCTCTCTCTGGAGCCTGCCTGGAGCGCCCGGCTGCCTTTCCGTCAGCTAGACTGGCTCCTTATCGGCCTGGCCCGAGCCTGGACCAGTTTAGCACGGAGTAGCAGGGCAACACCTGAAGAAGATTAGCCGGTGGACGCCAGCGGCCGGGGCAGGCAATCCCCCCCTCCCCACTCACGCCCTGCCACCAGCCGGGAGACCGCCGTGGGACATCCGCAGGACCAGGTCCCCACAGTTCACCACAGAGTTTTGCCCACTTTCCAACACAAGGACATTCTCCTGTATACCACAAGGACGTCCTTAAGCCTCTCCACCACAGGGATGCCCTCCCCACTGTCCATGACAGGGACATCTTTCCGACTGTCCACCACAGGATATCCTACCCACTGTGCATCACAGGGACACTCTCCTCCTCACAAGAGGGACGTCCTCATGACTGTCCAAAACAGAGATATCCTTCGCATTCTCCATAGCAGGGACATCCATCCCACTGTCCACCACAGGGTCATGCTCCTGTGCCCCACAGGAATGTCCTTTCCACTATCCACAAATATGTCCTACCCACTGTCCACTAAATGAAATCCTTCCCACTGCCCACCACAGGGACATTTTATTTACTGTCCACCACAGTAATGTCCTCCTAACTGTTTACTTCAGGGATGTGCTTCCCACTGTCCACCACAGGGATGTCCTACCCACTATCCACCACAAGGACATACCCCCCATTTTCTACCACAAATACACAGTTCCCACTGTCCATCATACTATTGTCTTCCTCACTGTCAACTACAGGGAAATTCCTCCCCACAGTCCACCAAAAAAGTCATACACACAGTCCAACACAAGGACTTCCTCCCCACTGTCCAAAAAAGGACATCCTATGTTGGGAGCCGCAGTGAGCGTGTCAGCATTCGCCATTCCAAGATGACGTGGGCATCCTGTCCTCCCACTAGTAAACAACTGTCTGCGCAGGTGCAAAAGGCAAAAAGCGCGCCAAAGTCACTGCCCATCCCGGGGCGTAATACGGGGTGATGAGTGAACAGCCAATCAGAAGTGAACATGTCACTCTAGGGTGTATATAAGCAGTGCCTTTTCCAGTCTTTCTGTCTTTCTGCATCTGCTTATACAAGAAGTAAAGCCTCACTGTAGTAACCACCCAAACACTGCCTCACGTGTCCTTTTTCGCAGGCGAAGGGGACACAGAGGGGCTTGGAACATCTGGCGTCGAAACCCGGGAATTTCAAGGTGCCACGGAGAGACCCCCAAGTTTTGGGGTGGGTTAAAAGACTACAGGATCGAGGTACATCTCTGGAAGATATGCCTGGGGTGGAAGCCTTCGTTGCGAGCGGATATTCACCCATTGCCGCCGCTGCAGTAGTTGGCCTCTTGCTTGTGTTTTTGCTTTTAGCTTATTTGTGTTGTGAGGATCCAGCCGGCAGCAGAGCTATTAGGGCAAGTCAAGAGGTTTCAAGAGAGGTCTGCTCCAGGCTATCAGAAACAGGGCGTGTTAGCTGGCATCAGGCCAAGGAGCCTGGAGATCAGGCCAAAGAGCCTGGAGATCAGGCCAAAGAGCCTGGAGAAACAGATAAGGTCAAAGAGCCTAGAGAAAGGAAAGAGTACTCAAGAGGGACAGGGGCCACTGCAGGGCCTGTTAAGGTTAAGGACCCTCCACCGGCTGCTGGAGAGAGAGTGGAGGACAAAAGGACCTTCCTTTATGACAGAATCTTTGGGGAACCAGAGCAAGCAATGCCAGTGATAGAACAGATGATCTTTGAAAATGCCACAGCTGAATGCCGTGCAGCCATTGTCCCTCATAGGAACAGGAGGCTACAAAGATTCGCTGAGAGCCTGTTGTGGCCTGGGAAGGGGAGTTGTTTGTGCTTATTCCACAGGTGAAGACAATTCAATTTGGGTCCCTATGTGGCTGGTGCAGATTGTGAAGAATGAAGCTAGATTGCAAGATTACTGCTCTGATTCTCCTGATACTGATGTTCGATTTGGGGATAAGTATACCACTATGGGCCATAGTTAGATCTTGGCCTGTTCCCATGCCAGTACATTCAAATTCTTCAGTGCTGCCTTTGTTTAAAGCTATTGAGTGTTACTTGGTTGCCCTACTTGGTTGCCCGTCCTCAGGCGCACTGGCCAACAGCCTGAGTTATATAATGCTACAAGTTTTCCATTAAATTTTATACTTGGTTTTGTGGCAGCAAAACTTTATACCATAAAGGTAATCTACTTGGTGTTGATTTTAGAGAAAATAGATTGCATACATCGTTAAAGATTGATTTTGTTTCTCAAAAATATGGTTATAATCTAATATTACAAAAGAGGCTTAAAAACATAGTTAAACTGCCAATATTCCATTGGCTACAGTTGGTAGTTCAACCAAGAGTTTGAAAATTTTTGATTTGCCTATGTTTATAGAGAAAAGATACAACACGTGTCTTTTAAATTTTACAGTTTAAATTTAAGGTTTAAAGTTAAAGTTAAAGTCAAAATCGCACAATTCAGGCCTAGCCAATCCTCAGAGAACAGGCCAGGGGGAGGTAAGCACATTTTTACATAATTCAAATGTAAGCACATTTACATTTGAATTAAGACAATGCAGACTGAGCTGCAGAAGCTCAGGTGCCAAAAGCTCCTTTTGTCCTGTGTCTTTACGACCTGGTCCTAGAAATGTGCTTACCGTAATTTGTCTTTTGTCTTCATTGTTTCTTGTGAGAAGAGGGATAAATCTAAGAACCAAAGACTTTACAACAGTCTGTGGGCTAAAAGTTATGATTATGCTGGAGACATTAAAATTATGCCTACTTCCCTCCATGAGTATAACTGTACCTGCTGATAAAATATTGTTCAAATTGTTCTAATTTCTTTATATTCAAAGTTGTTAAAAATGAGATGCTTTGGATTCCTCTAATATATGTAACAATTATTAGAGAATAAGGTTGGCTTTTATCTGATATATTCATTGGACTAAAAAAAGATTGGTTATTAAATTAATCCAAAATAAAGTTCAAATTTAAGATTTATATAGCCTAACTTGTCTACTCCAGCTGCAATTTCAGTAAATGCTTATAGAATTACTATAGATATAAAAGATGTTTTTATACCATCCCTTTACATTTCTGGTAAAGGTGAGAGGTTTACAGGCAGTAAATTTAGTCATAATTTTTAAGAGCCCATAAAGCGATATTTGTTAAAAATAATTGCTTCAGAAAATGGTTAATTGTTTATATATATATATATATATATATATATATATATATATATATATATATATGTTGTTGTTGTTGCTTTAATACAAAAAATTAAGAGGTTAAATCTTTTAGTGTATATTATTTATTGTGTGATACTTTATTAGTGGATTTCTCTAAAGAAGTTTTTTCTGCAAGCCATTGATCCAATATAACGAGCTTTAAAAATTTTTTTGGACTACTTGTTGCTCCAGAAAGGATTCAAAGACAGTGTCTTTCAATATTTGAGACCTCAGTCATATCCTAATCAGATTGTGACACAGAAAATTCTAATAAAAATAGATAGTTGGGGCTAGAGAGATGGCTCAGCTGTTAAAGGCCAGACTTAAATTTAAAATATAAAAGCTGAACTCCCAACAACCACATGGTGGCTCACAACCATTTGTGTTGGGGATCTAACGCCATCTTCTGGCTTGTGAGTGTACATACAAAAGGAAAATGGTTTACTTTTAATCTTGATTTGCTCTTAGTGATTTTTAAAAGTTGTTTAGAGATATTAATTGGCTAAAACCTCATCTTAAGCTTACCATAGGAGGATTTAAACCTCTATTTCTGCCTTTGTCTTGTTGAATGGTATATTTCATGAAGTACAAAATGTTTCAGCTACACAATCTAATATCTCTAGCCATTTAGATAACATTAAAATTAATAAGGTGTTTAGGAATGCATCTACACAACCGGTGTCGGTGTGTGTGGACCCCCCATTTTTCTTTGTTATCCAACTTTCAGAATAATTCTGATATCTGGGATTGTTAGAATGTTACATGCCTTTTGGCACAATGCTGGAATGGATCACTAGACCTAGCCTTGGTTGTGCACGTGCCTACCTTTGTGCCCATCCCAGTAGAAGCTGATCCTGAAACTTTCCCTACTATATCATTACTGAGACATAAAAGAGACTTTGGCATAACTGCAGCTATTATCGCTGCTATTACCATCTCTGCAGCTACAGCTGTGACAGTCAACATAGCCTTGGCTAATCAAGTTACAGCAGCTTCTGTTGTTAATCAAATCTCAGAAAAGACTTCTGAGGCTTTGACCATTCTACAGAAAGTGGATGCTTACCTGACATCAGACATTCTGTTGGTCAATCAGAGTTGATTTGCTCCAAGCCGATGTGGAGCAGCTAACGGATGAGGTTCAAATGAGCTGCGCGTCAGCAACCCCACATCTAGGTATTATACCTCTGAGATTTATGAATGATACATTTATTCAGAGCCATAATCTTTCTGCTTATTTACAAGGGAAGTGGACTAGGGAGTTGGACCAGGTGCAGCAGCAATTGCAGATCCGGATTTCGAGCCTTAATGGAACACGAGTGGACCCTGTTACCCCTGGCAATTTTACTTCTTGGCTTACCTCTGCCTTTTCCTTCTTTCTTAAAGGGTGGGGATAGGCCTGTTTGGTGCTGCCCTATGTTGTGGATTAGTGTTCATGATGGTTGGTCTGTAAGCTCAGAGCCCAACAAAAACATGACAAGGCCGCTATCGCCCAAGCACTCGTAGCCTTGAGCAAGCATATCCCCCTGAAATTTGGCTATCTAGGCTAAGAAAGTAGCTGATGACTAAGATCCTCAGTCGATGCACCCCAAGGGTTCAGCCCATTGCACTGGGTCGATGAGAGGTCTAAGTCTAGCCAGCCCTTGCCTGAATAACTGTGGTACCTGAATATCGAGAGGTGTTTGCAAGTGGGTACTCAACAGGAAATGTTCCATGAGTGTGGATGGATTTCCTGAAAGTATGACTGATTGCACAAAGGTTTGATGCCAAGAAACCTCCCCTGGTGGTGCCCAGGGTGGAGGCTCCCTTTCCCCTTCAAAAGGCATCGAGATGGGTATGGGAAGTAAACCCATTACAATATCTCATTTTGCACAGGGGATCAGGCCTCTGCTTTCCCTCACTGAGTTGGTGCCGTGAGTGATAGGCAATAGGCTGTTGCATCTTAAATATATAGATAGGGGGAGATGTTGGGAGCCGAAGTGAGCGTGTCAGCATTCGCCATTCCAAGATGGTTTGGGCATCCTGTCCTCCCACTAGTAAACAACTGACTGCGCAGGTGCAAAAGGCAAAAAGCGTGCCAAAGTCACTGCCCATCCAGGGGCGTAATATGGGGTGATGAGTGAACAGCCAATCAGAAGTGAACATGTCACTCTAGGGTGTATATAAGCAGTGCCTTTTCCAGTCTTTCCATCTTTCCGCTTCTGCTTATACAAGAAGTAAAGCCTCGTTGTAGTAACCACCCGAACATTGCCTCACGTGTCCTTTTTCGCGGGTGAAGGGGACATGGAGGGGCTCGGAACAATCCTACCAACTTTTCACCACAGGGACATCCTCCCCACTGTCTACCAAAGGGACATCCTCCTGTGCCTCACAGAAACATCCTCACCATTGTCCTCCACAGATGTCCTTTCCACTGTCCACTACAGGGATGTTCTCCCAACTGTGCAGCACTTGTATGTCCTCTCCAATCTCCACTATAGATATATCCTCCCCACTGTTTACCAAAGAAACGTCCTCCTCACTGTCCATCACCGTGGTGTCCTCCCCACTGACCACCACAGAAACGTCCTCTCTACTATCCACCACAGAAATGTCCTCCCGACTGTCCACCAATGGGAGGTCCTGTCCACTGTCCACCATAGTGTCATTGTCCTAGGCAATACAGAGACATCCTTCCCACTGTCCACCACAGGGATATCCTCCCAACTGCCCACCACAAGGACATCCTCCCCATTGTCCACCGTAGTTATATCCTTCTCACTTTCAACCACAGTGTAAGTCTTCCCCACTGTCCAACACAAGGACATCATACACACTGTCCACCACAAGGAATTTCTCCCCACTGTCCAAAACAATGATGTCCTTCTGACTGTCCACCACAGGATTGTCCTTTCCACTGTCCACCACAGGGATGACCTCCTGTGTTCTACAGCAACTTCTTCACCACTTTCTGCCACATATGTCCCTTCCACTGTCCACAACAGGGATGTCCTCCACACTGTCCACCACTGGTATATCCTCCCCACTGTCCACCACAGAAACATCCTCCCTACTGTCTACAAAAGAAACATCCTCCCCACTGTCCATCAGAGTGGCATCCTCCCCATTTACCACCACAAATACGTCCTCTCCACTGTCCATCACATTAGTGTCCTCCCGACTGTCCACCACAGGGAGGTCTTCCTCACTGTCCACCACAGTGTTATCCTCCTGTACACTACAGTGAAGTCCTCCCCATTGTCCACCACAGGAACATCCTCCCCACTGACCACCACAAGGACGTCATTCCCAAAGACCACCACAGTGAATTCCTCCCCACAGTCCACCACAGAAATTTCCTCCCCACTGTCCACCACAGGGACTTCCTTCCAACTGTCCACCACAGAAACGTCCTCCCCAGTGTCCTCCATAGTACTCCACACTGTTTACCTAAAGGACATTCTCCTCACTTTCCACTACAGTGATGTCCTCCTCACTCTATATAACAGGCAAGTCCTCATTACTGTCCTCCTCAGGGACATCCTTCATACTGTCCACCACAAGGACGTCCTATTTAGTATCCACCAGAGGAACATACTCCCGACTCTCCACTACAGTGACGTCCTCCCTACTGTCCACCACAGTTTCATCCTCATGTGTACCACAGAAACATCCTCCTCACTGTCCACCACAATGAATTCCTCTCACTGTCCACCACAAGGACCTTCTCCCAACTGTTTACCATAGAATTATCCTTTGCACTGTTCACCACAGGGACGTCCTCCTTATTATCCCCCATAGGGACTTTCTTCTGTGCACCACAGGAATATTCTTCCCACTGTCTATCAGGACGTCCTCCCCACTTTTGACCCCACTGAAATCCTCTCCACTGTCTACCACAGGGACATCCTTACCACTGTCCACAACATGGATTTCTTCTTCACCATACACTAGAGGAAAATCCTCCCCACTGTCAACCACAGTGACGTCCTCCTCACTGCCCACCAGAGAAAAGTCATCCACATTTTTTACCTAAAAGACACCCACCTCACTGTTCCCCACAGTTATATCCTCCCCACTGTTTACAACAGAGATACCCTTTCCAAAATCCACCACTAGGTCCTCCTCCCCACTGTCCACCACAGGGGTGTCCTTCCCAGTGTCCACCACAGAAATGTCCTCCCAAGTGTCCACCTCAGGGACGTCCTGCTTACTTCCCACCACAGAAACGTCCTCCCCAGTATCCACCATAGGGACATCCTCACCACTGTCCACCACAGAGATGTTCTTTCTACTGTCAACCATAGAGACGTCCTCCCCACTGTCCACAGAAACGTCCTCCCCATCGTTTAAAAAAAAGGACATTCTCCCCACTGTCAAACACAGGGACATCCTTCTGTGTACCACAGAGATGTCTACCCCACTGTCCATCACAGAAATGTCCTCCTCATTCTCTACCACAGGAAATTCCCCGCAACTGTCTATCTTAGGGATGTCTTCCCCACTGTCCACCACAGGGAAGTCCTCCCCACTGTCTTTCACAGGGATGTCCTCCACATTTGTACGACAGTTATGTCCTCCTCACTGTCCACCACAGAGATTTCCTCACTACTGTCCACCAAGAGGAAGTCCTTTCCACTATTGACCACAGGGACATCCTTTTGTACACCCAGGAATGGCCTCCCCAGTGTCCACCACAAGGACATACATATCACTGTCCACTCCACTGAAATCCTCCCTGCTGTCCTTCCCATGGACCTACTCCTGGGCACTACAGAAATGTTCTTATTGACCACACAAGGACGTCCTCCAAACTGTCCATCCCATTGAAATACTCCCCACTGTCCACCACAGAGACGTCCTTCCCACTGTTCACAACAGGGATTTCTTTCTCACACTGTCAACAACCAGGATGTCCTCTCCACTGTTCACCTCATAGATGTCCTTTCCAGTCTCCACCAGAGAGACATCCTCCCCTGTAGGAAGCTGCTGTTATCTGCGCAGTTGCTAGGCAGATAGGCTTCCTTAGTCACTGCCAATCCCGAGGCATATTGGTTGGTGAGCGAACAGCCAATCAAAATTGAATACGTCACTCTAGACTGTACTTAAGCGGGACCCCTTCCTCAGCTCCTCCCTTCCGCATCTCTCCACGTTTCTCCACGTGGGTGATAAAGATTAAAAAGCCTCGTTTACAGTAAGTACCTGATCTCTGCGTCTCGTGATTTCTCCGTGGATGCAAAGCTCAAGGGGGGCGCGTTAGATCTGGTGCCGAGAACCCGGGAGATTCCACGCGCGGTTTTCCCAGGCGCGGCAGAAATCTCTACGCGTTAGCGGAAGAACCCTGAGCTTCGAGGACGGTTAAAAGATTGTGGATGTGCGGGGTCACCTCTGGAAGGTATGCTTGGGATAGAAACCTTCGTCGCGGGTGGATATTCACCCATTGCCACCACAATAGCTAGCCTCCTGTTTGCGTTGCTTTCAGCTATTAGGGCAAGTCAGGAGGTTTCAAGAGAGGTCCGTTCCAGGCTATCAGAACCAGAGTGTGTTAGTGTGAGCCGGCAGCGGCATCAGGCCAAGGAGCCTGGAGGGATAGAGTACTCAAAAGGAACAAGGGCTACTGCAGAGTCCATGGAACCACCGGCAGGTGGGAGGTTGGTGGAAAAGGAAATCCGCCTTGGTAAAAGGATCCGGCAGACAGAGGAAGCCGGGCGGTGGCGGCACACGCCTTTAATCCCAACACTTGGGAGGCACAACTTAGAACAGAAGATGCCAGTGATGGAACAAGGGATTTTTGCAAAACTTCGCGCAGCCACAGAGGTGGAACCGCACACCACGGAGTGGAACCAAGCGCCGCGGAGGCGGAACGTGGGAACGGAAGGCTGAAAAATTGCCTAAAAACATGCTGCGGGCCAGGAGAGGGGCTTTTCTGTGTTTCCTTCACAGGTGAAACAATTTAATTTGGGCCCGTGGCACATGGCAGCGCGAGTGCGGTCGCGATGGCGGAGCGATGGCGGAGCGCTGGCCCCCCGTGGTGCAGACACGGCTGCAGGAGCAGGAGCCGTTGGAGGAAGCTGGATTACAAGATTTCGGCTCTGACTCTTCTGCCATTGTGGCTGAGTATATCGATGTGGGATTTGGTAAAATCTTAAACTGTTCCAGAGGTTTTTAGTTCAAATTTAAGGTTTTAAATAAAAGCAAAATGGTTCAGTTCGGGACTGCGCAGGCAGGCAGGCAGGCAGAGGGAGGTTAAGTACATTTACATTTGAATTAAGACACGCAGGCTGCGGCCAGAAGCAGTTTTCGTTCTGAGTCTAAAGACCAGATCCTAACAAGGTAGCTTATATTCAAAGTTGTTAAAAATAAGATGCCTTAGATTCCTTTAATATGTGTTACAATTATTAGAAAATAAAATTGGCTTTTATCTGATATTCTCATGAGACAAAAAAGATGGGTTATTAAATTAATCCAAAATAAAGTTCAAATTTAAGATTTTTATAGCCTAACATGTCTTATCCAGCTACCATTTCAATAAATGTTTACATAAAAAATATTTTTATACCATTCCTTTACATTTCTGGTAGAGGTAAAAGGTTTATAGGTAATAAATTTATTCATAATGTTTAAGAGCCCATGGAACAATATTTGTTAAAAAATAATTGCTTCAGAAAATGGGTAATGTTTTATATTTTACATATATATACAAATGTTGTTATTTTAATACAAAAGGGTAAGAGGTTAAATCCTTTGGTGTATATTATATTTGATTAGTGGATTTCTCTAAAGAAATTTTTTCTACAAGCTATTGCTTCAATATAGCGAGCTCTTAAAATTTTTAAAATACTTGTTACTCCAAAAAAGTATTCAAAGACAGTGTCTTTCAATATTTGAGTCAATTTGACTTTAGAAATAGCTCAGCCATTAAAGGCTAGACTTAATTTAAAATATAAAGGCTAAACTCCCAGCGGCCATGTGGTGTCTCACAACCATTTGTGGTGGGGATCTAACGCCATCTTCTGGCTTGTGAGTGTACATGCAAAGAAAAATAATTTACTTTTAATCTTGATTTACTCTTAATAATTTTAAAAGTGGTTAAGAGATATTATTTGACTAAAACCTCATCTTAAGCTTACCATAAGAGGATTTAAAACCTCTGTTTAATGTTTTCAAAGGGATGTAAGTCCAAAATTAAATCATATATATATATTCTTGAGTTTACCCTGCTTCAACACAATTAAATTATGTGTTGTAGCCACTGTTAAAATGTTTAAAAGGGGTATATCTGCCTTTGTCTTGTTAAATATGTTTCTTAAAGTGCAGAATGTTTCGGCTACAAGATTTAATATCTCTAGCCATTTAAATAACATTAAAAATTAATAAGGTGTTTAAAAATGCATCTACACAACCGGTGTTGGTGTGTGTAGACCCTTCATTTTTCTTTATGTTATCCAACCTTCAGAATAATTCTGATATCTTAGATTATAAGAATGTTACATGCTTTTTAGCACAAGGCTAGAATGGATCACTAGACCTAGCCTTGGTTGTGCATGTGCCTACCTTTGTGCCCATCTCAGTACATCATTATAGAGACTTAAAATAGACTTTAGTCAATCAAAGAGTTGATTGGCTCTCCCACATCCAGGTATTTCACCTCTAAGATTTGTGAATGATGCATTTACTTAAAGCCATAATCTTTCTGCTTACTTAAAAGGAAAGTGGAATGGGAAGTTGGACCAGGTACAACAGCCATTGCAAATCTGGATTTCCAGCCTTGATGGAGTGTGGATGGAGCCTGTTTCCCGTGGAGATTTTACTTCTTAAAAATAAATTTCTTCTGCCTTTTCTTTCTTTCTTTCTTTCTAAACAGCGGGAATAGGCCTGCTTGATATACAGCCCTATGATGTGAATTAGTATTCATAGATGGTTGGTTTGTAAGCTCAGAGCCCAACAAAATAAGTGACAAGGTAGCTTAAAGCCTAAGCACTCGCAGCCTTAGAGCAAGAGCATCCCTCCCTGAAATTTGACGATCTAGGCTAGAAAATAGCCTATGACAGAGACACTCTCAGTCTATGCACACCAGGGGTTTGGCCCATTGCACTGGGGTAGATGAGAGGTCTTGTCCAGTCAGCTCTTGCCTAAATAATTGTGGTACCTAATAATAGGTTGACAGCCTTTGCACCCCTGGGAGCTATATATACTCCATTGCACAGGGATGGGTGTCAATTCTCTTTATATTTCCTTAGCTCGTGCACCCAGAGGACTGGTCTCCATAGCACCTGGAAGGGTAAGGAAAAATTCTTCGGGCTATAAGCTCTTGATCGCTTATTCCCCCAAGATGGAGTTTGCTTGATCGGGTTTGAGTTCGAATCTTATTTGGTACTACATTTAATCGGCAAAAGGCTGTTTCATATTAATAATTTAAACAGGGGGAGATGTAGGAAGCTGCTCTTATCTGCGCAGTTGCTAGGCAGATAGGCTTCCTTAGTCACTGCCAATCCCGAGGCATATTGGGTGGTGAGCGAACAGCCAATCAAAAGTGAATACGTCACTCTAGACTGTACTTAAGCGGGACCCCTTCCTCAGCTCCTCCCTTCCGCGTCTCTCCACGTTTCTCCACATGGGTGATAAAGATTAAAAAGCCTCGTTTACAGTAACTACCTGATCTCTGCGTCTCGTGATTTCTCCGCGGATGCAAAGCTCGAGGGGGGCGCGTTAGACTCCCCTTTGTGCACGACAGGGACTGACCATCTCAAGGACATCCTCCCCACTCTCCACCACAGTTAATTCCTCCCTACTGCCCACAACAGTGACAGTCTCCCCACAGTCCACAACAAGGATTTCCTCTTCAATCACCACTTCACTCAAATCCCCCTTCCACAGGATATCCTCCACACTTTTTAACAAAGTACGTCCTTCCAAATGTTCACCACAGGGACATCCTTTGCACTGTCCACCAGAGGGACATCCTGCCCACTGTGCTCCAGAGGGACATCCTCCCCACTGTCAAGCACAGTGACATCCTCCATACTGTCCACTACAGTGATATCTATTCTCACTGGCCACCACAGGGATGTCCTCTGCACTGTCCACCAAAGAGACGTTCCCCTTATTGTCCACAACAGGGATGTCCTCCTGTGCAACACAGGAACGTCCTCCCCACTGTCCACAACAAGGATGTCTTACCCACTTTCCACCCCATTGAAATGCTCCCCACTGTCTAACACAGGGATGTCCATCTACTGTGCACCACAGTGAAGTTCTTTCCACTGTCCACTACAAGGATGTCCTCACTTTCTTCAACACAGAAGTCCTCCCCACTGTCCAATCAGGGACGTCCTCCTTACTGTCAAAAACAAGGACGTCATCCCCACTGTCCACTACAGGGACATCATTTTTTGTACCACAGAAACATCCTCTACACTGTCCACCACATGGAAGTCCTCTCCACTGTTCACCACATGAATATTATCCCCACTGTTCACCACAGAGACTTCCGCCCCACTTTCCACAACAATGAGGTTCTCCAGTGCACCAAAGGGACCTCCTCACCACTGTCCACCACAAGGACATCCTTCTTACTGTCCACCACATAAACATCATCCCCAATGTCCCCTATTCTACACTGTCCACCACAGTGTCATCCTCCTGTGCACCACAGAGATGTCCTTCCCAATGTCCACCACAGAGACATCCTCACTACTGTCCACCATAGGGACGTTTTCCTCACTGTGCATCACAGAGATGTCCTCCCCACTGTCCTCCACAGAAACGTTATCCCACTTTCTGCCACAGAGACATCATTCCCACTTCCCACCACAAAGACATCCTCCTCACTGTCCACCACAGTGGATTCCATTCCACTGTAAACCACAGGGACCTCCTCCCCACTGTCCACCACAGAGACATCCTTCCCACAGTCCACCAAAGAAACATCCTCCCCACTGTCCACCACAGGGCATCCTCTTCTCTGACCACCACAAACCTGTTTTCCACACTGTCAAAGACAAAGATATTCTCACCACCTCCACCTCAGGCATGTCCTCCAAACTGTCCACCAAATTGTTTTCTTCCTGTGCACCACTGGGGCACTCTCTCCACTGTTCACCACAGGGACATCCTCCCCAATGTTTACCACAGGGATGTCCTTCTCACTTTCCACCACAGAAATGTCCTCTCCACTGTCCACCACAAGGACGTCCTCCCCACTGTCAACTACAGAAACATTCTTCTCACTTTCTACCACAGGGACATCCTCCCCACTTTCCACCAGATGGACATTCTCTACACTGTCCATCAGAGGGATATCCTCCACACTGTCCATCATAGGTATGTCCTACTCACTGACCACCACAGAGATGTCCTCATGACTGTCCACAACAGGGAAGTTTTCCTGTGAACCACAAGGACATCCTCCCCACTGTTTACCACAGAGATGTCCTCCCCACTGTTCATCACAGGGTCATCATTTCCACTGTCCACCACAGGGACATACTCACTACTGTCCAACACAAGCACATCCTCCCCCTGTCCACCACAGGAAAATCCTTTTGTGTACCACAGTGACCTCCTCTACACTTTCCACCACAGGGAATTTCTCTCCACTGTCCACTCATGAAAATCCTCCCCACTCTCCATGACAGAGACGTCCTCCACATTGACCTACACAGAAATTTCCACCTGACTGTCCTTCACAGTGTCATTCTCCTGTGCAACACAGGATGTCTTTTCCACTGTCCACCAATGAGATGTTTTTGCACAGTCCACCACAGGGACGTCCTCCCCACTGTCCACCACAGGAGCATTCTTCACAGTGACCTGCTCAAGAAAGTCCTCCTCACTGTCCAAGAATATGATGTCCTGCCCACTGTTCACCACAGGGTCATCCTTCCCACTGTCAACCACAGGGATGTCCTCAACACTTTCCAACACATTGAAATTCTCCTGTGCACCACTGGGACATCCGCCCCACTCTCCACCACAGAGACACCCTCCCCACTGTCCACCACAAGTACGTCCTCCTCACTGTCAACCACAGAAATATTCTCTCCTTGGTCCACCACAGGGACATCCTTCACACTCTCCACCACAGTGACACCCTTCTCACTGTTCACCACAGTGATGTCCTCCACAGTGTCCACAATAGGGACATACTCCTCAGTGTCCACACAAAATATGTCATCCCCACAGTCCATCACATGTATGTCCTCCTCACTGTTACATCCTCCACACTGGCAACAGAAGGACGTCCTCTCCTTTGTACACCTTAAGACGTCCTCCCCATTGTTCACCACAGGGAAGTTTTTCCACAGTCCACCACAGGGATGTCTTCCCCACAGTCCACCACCAGAACCTCCTCCTCACTGTCTGCCACAAAAATATCCACTCCACAGTTCAGCAAAGGGATGTCATCCTCACTGTCCACCACAAGGATGTCCTCTGCATTGTCCACCACAGGGACATCCTACTTATTGTCTACCACAGGCATGTATTCTGGACACCACAGGAATGTGCTCCTCAGTGTCCACCACCAGGACATCCTCCTCACTGTCCACCCTACTGAAATTCTCCCCACTGTCCACCACAATGACATCGTCCCCACTGTCCACAACAGAGATTTCCTCCTCAATTTCCACCATAAGAAAGTTTTCCCCACTGTCCATCACACAGGGATATCCTCCTCATTGTCCACCCCACTGAAATCCTTCCCACTGTCCACCACAAGGACATCCTCCTGTGCACCACATGACATCCTCCCCATTGTCCACCACAGAGATGTCATTTCCACAGTCCACCACTGGGATATCCTCCTCACTGTCCACCATGGGTTTGTCCTCCTCACTGTCCTGCATGGGTACATCCTTCACACTGTCCACCACAGAGACAAACTTCCCACTCTCCACCACAGGGATGTAATTCCCACTGTCATCCACTGGGATAGTCTCGAAACTGTCCACCACTGAGACGTACTCATGTGTACTACAGAGAAGTCCACCCCACTGTCCATCATAGAAACATCCTCCCTACTGTCCACTACAGGGAAATCCTCCCCACTGTGCACCTTAGGGACCTTCTCCCAACTGTGCACCACAGGTACATCCTCCTCACTGTCCACCACAGGTATGACCTCCTCACACTCGACCGCAAATATGTCCTCACCACTCTCTAACACGGGGACATCCTCCCCAGTGTCCACCATAGTTACGTCCTCCTTACTTTTCACCACATGGATGTCCTCCTCACTGTCCACCACAGAGATGTCCTCCACACTGTCCACTAAAGTGATGTCCTCCTTATTGTCCACCACACAAACGTCTTCCCCATTGTCCACAACAAGGATTTCCTCCCCACTGTCAACACAACTGAAATCCTCCTCACTATCCACCACAGTGATGTCCTCCCCATAGTACACCACATGAATGTCTTTTCCACTGTCCACCAGAAAGATGTCTACCTCACTGTGCACAACAGTGATATCCTCCCCACTATCCACCACAGGGATGTCTTCCCCACTGTCAACTACAGTGACATCCTTCTCAATCTCCACTCCACTGAAATCCTCCCCACAGTCCACCACAGGGACGTCCTATCCACAGTCCACCACAGGGACATACTCCTCACTGTCCACCACAGGCCTGTCCTTTTCACTGTCCATCAAGGCACATCCTTTCCACTGACCACTACAGGGACTTCCTTCCCAGTGTCCACCACAGGGACAGAATCCGCACTGACCACCTAGGGACATTCTCACTACTGTCTACCACTGGGACGTACTCCTGTGTATGACAGTGATGTCCACCCCACTGTCTACTTTAGGAACCTCCTCTCTACTGTCCACCACAGGTACGTCCTCCTCACTCTCCCCCACAGTGATGTCCTCACCACTGTCTACCACGGGGACCTCCTTCCACTGTCAACCACAGAAAAATCCTCCCTACTATCCACCACAGTGACGTCCTCCTTACTTTCCAACACAGGGATGTCCTCCCCACAGTCCACCAAAGCTATGTCCATGTCACACTGCACCAAAGAGATGTCTGCACCACTGGCTACCACAAGGACCTACCTTCCACTTTCAACCACAAGGACATCTTCCCCACTGTCCACTACAGTGACTTCTTCCTTATTGTCCACCACAGTGATGTCCTCCTCAGTGTCCACCACAGAGATGTTCTCCACACTGTCCACCAAAGGGACATCCTCCTAATTGTCCACCACATGAACCTCCTCCCCACTGTTCACCACAAGGATGTCCTCCTCACTGTCCACACTACTGAAATACTCTTCACTATCCACCACAGTGACATCCTCCCCACAGTCCACCACAGGGATGTCCTTTCCACTGTCCACTACAAGGATGTCCTCCTCACTGTCCACCCCACTGAAATCCTCCCCAATTTCCACTCAAGGATGTCCTTCTTATTGTCCACACAGGTAAATCCACCTTACTGTCTACCATGGGGAGTTTCTCCCCAGTGTCTACCACAGGGACGTCATACCAACTGTCCAGCACAGGAATGTCCATCCCACTGTCTACCAAGGGACAATGCATGGCCTGCTAAAACAGTGTTTATACTAAAATCAAAGAACTCGTGTTAACTCAAACTGCACAAGTAAAATGCATTTAGTGTTTAAAGTGCTCTAAGAGTTGTCTTCAACTCATTGTAGTACACATGCTTTTCTCCTTAGGTATTCTTACAGACAGGAAATGCCTTACATTGTATCATGCTTTTTAGCTGGAATACAGGTACTTATTTGTACATAGCATACAAAACAGAGTGTAATGCTTGGTCAGCTACTACAGTGTTTATACTAAAATGAAAAGAACATGTCTTAACTCAAACTGCACAAGTAATGTGCATTTAGCGTTTTCTGCTCTCTAATCGTTGTCTTTAACTCATGTTGTACACATAATTGTCTCCTGGATTTATACAGGTATGTCCTTCTTAATTTCCACCACAGAAACAGCCTTCAAAATGTCCACCACAAAGACATCTTTGCCACTTTTCACTCTGTATGACAGAGATGTCCTCCTCATTGTCCACCACAGGGATGTTCTCCCCACAGTCTACCACAGGGATGCCCTTCTCACTATTCACCACAGGGACATCCTCCTCACTGTCCACCAAAGAAATGTCCTCCCCACTGTCCACCACAGGGATGTCCTCCACAGTGTCCACAACAGTGAAATCCTCCCACTGTCCACCACAGGGACATCCTCCACAGAGTCCACCACAGGGACATCTTCCTCAAAATCTACCACAGGACCGTCCTCCTCACTGTCCAGCACAGGCAGATCCTTCTCACTGTCCACCACAGTGATGACTTTCCCACTGTCCAACACAGGGAAGTAATCCCCACTTACCACCACAGGGACATTCTCTCGACAATCTAGCACTGGGATATCCCCCTGTGTTTGACAGAGATGTCCACCCCACTGTCCAGCTTAGGGACCTCCTCCGCACTGTCCACCACAGGTACATCCTCACCACACTCCAACACAGGTACGTCCTCCTCATACTCCACCACAGAGATGTCCTCACCACTGTTTACCATCGGGATCTCCTTTCCAATGTCAAACATAGGGACATCTTCCCCACTGTCCACCACAGTGACGTCCTCCTTACTGTCTACCATAGGGATATCCTTCCCACCATCCACCACAGCGACATTTTGTCCACTGTCCACCACAAGGACATCCTTCCCACTTTCCACCACAGGGACATCCTCCTCCCTGTCCACCACAAAGACATCCTCCTTTGCAACAAAGGGACAACCTCCCCAATGTCCACCACAGGGACGTCCTCCAGTCTACCACAGTGATGTCCTTAACACTGTCAACAATATAGATGTCCTCCCTACTGTCCACAATAGGTATGTACTCCCCACTGTCAACCAGAGTGAAGTTCTCCTCATTGTCCACCACAAGGATGTTCTTCCCACTGTCTACCACAGGACCAACACCCCCACTGTCCACAAGAGAAACATCCTCTTATGTACCAAAGGAACTTCCTCACCAATATCCTTTAAAGGGGCATCCTCAACACTGACCACCACATGGACTTCCTCCACGCTGTCCAGTACAGAGATGTTTTCCCACTGTCCACCACAGAAATGACCTCCTGTACACCACAGTTACGTCCTCTCCACTGTCCCCCACAAGGACATTCTTCTTACTGTACAAACAGGGACGTACTCCCGTGCCCCACCACAACATCCTCTCCATTCCCCCCACAGATGTCCTCCCCACAGTCAACCACAGGTACATCCTCCTCACTATCCACCACAGATATGTCTTCCCCACTGTCCATCACAAAGTCATCCTCATCACTATCCACCACAAAGATGTCCTCCTGTATACCACATGAATATCTTTTCATCTTTCCTCCACAGAGGCATCCTCCCCATTAACCACAACTGGACGTCCTCCACACTGTTCGCTAAAGAGATGTTCTACCAACTGTCCACCAGAGTGACATCCTCTGCACTGTCCACCACAGAGACTTCCTCCTGTGCACCACAGTAATGTCCTCCCCTCTGTCCAACAGAGAGAATTCCTCCACACTGTCCACCACAACTATGTCCACAACTATGTCCACCCCAATGTCCTCAAAAGAGTTGTCCTCCAAACTGTAAACAACAGAGACAATCTCCACACTCCCTTCAACAGTGACATGCTCCTGTGTACCACAGGGACATCCTGCCCACTGTTTACCACATATGTGACCTCTCCACTGACCACCACAAGGACATCCTCCACACTGACCACAACTGTGTCGTACTCCTGTACACCATAGAGACGTCCTCACTACAATCCACAACAGAGACGTCCTCCTTAATGTCCATCACATGTACATCCTCCCCACTGTGCACCACAGGGACATGCTTCCCATTATCCACCACAGATATGTCCATGCCACTGTCCACCACAGTGATGTTTCCCCCTCGTTCCACCCCCAGAATGTCCTCTTCTATACCACAAGGATGTCCTTACCACTAGTCACCACAATGGTTTCTTCACCACTGTCCACCACAAGGACTTCCTTACCACTGTCCATCACAGAAACATCCTCTCCACTGTGCACCACAGGGACATTCTCCTGTGCACAACAGGGATGTCCTCACCACTGTCCACAACAGAGATGTCCTCCACATTGTACACCATAGGAACATCCTTGGAACTAACTGTTCAGTACAGGGACATCCTGCCCACTGTCCACCACAGGAATGTTTTCCACACTGTCTACCACAGACCCATCTTCCTCACTGTCCACCACAGAGATATTCTTCCCACTTTCCACTGCAGTGATGTCATTCCCACTGTCCACCACAGCAATGATATCCACAGTGTCTAAAACAGGGACATTCTCCCCACTGTCCACCACAGGACATCCCCCTCTGTACAACAGAGATGTCCCCACCACTGTCCACCACACAAATGTCCTCCCCACTGTTCACCAAAGGGATATCCTCCTCACTGTCCAACTTAGAGACGTCCTCCACACTGTCCAACACAAAAATGTCTTCCCTACTCTCCAACACAGGTACATCTTTCTCTCTGTTCAACAGAGAGATGTCCTCACTACTGTCCACCACAAGAATATCCTCTTTACTGTCGACAACATGGAAGTCCTCTCTACTTTCCACAACAGGGACACCCTAACATCTCTCCAGCACAGGGAGGTCCTTCTTATTGTCCACCAAAGAGACACTTGCCTGTACACCACAGGAACTTTCTTTCCACTGTCCATCCCAAGGACATCCTCTCCACAGTCCACCCCACTGAAATCCTCCCCATTGTCCACCACAGGGACATCCTTCCTACTTTCTACCACAGTGATGACCTCCCCACTTTCCACCAGAGGTACATCCTTTTCTGTGTCATCCACATAGATGTCCTCACTACTGTCAGCCATGGAATGTCCTTCCCACTGTCCACAAAAGGGAAATCCTCCCCACTGTCCAACAGAGGGAAATTCTCCCCACTGTCCTCCACAGAGACATCCTCCCCAGGGTCCAACACTGGGATGTCCTCCTCACTGTGGACGACAAAGATGTCCTTGGCACTGTCCACCATATGGATGTCCTCTTTATTGTCAGGCAAACTGATGTCCTCTTCACTGCCCACCACACTGAAATCCTCCCCACTGTCCACCAAAGAGATATCTGCCCCACTGTTAATCACAGGGATTTCCTCCTCACTGTCCACAAGAGATAAGTCCTACAAACTGTTTACCTAAGGGACACCCACCTCACTGTTCATCACGGTGATATCCTCCGCACTGTTTACCACAGGGATGTCCTCCTCACTCTCCACCATAGAAACATCCTCCCTACTGTGTACCGCAGAAATGTCCTCCCTACTGTTCACCACAAGGACATCCTCCCCACAGTCAACCACAGGGATATGCTCCCCGCTGTCCACAATAGAAATATCCTCCCCACTGTCCATCAAAGGAATGTACTCCCCACAGTCCACCAAAATGACATCCTCCCCAGAGTACACCACAGTGATATTCTCCCCACTGTACACTACAGGGACGTCCTCCCTGCTGTCCACCACAGGGATGTCCTTTTCATTGTCCTCAACATGGAAGTTCTCCACACTGTACACTCAGGGACATCCTCCTTACTGTCCACTACAGGGACATCTTCCACAGTGTCCACCACAGAGACAACCTTTCTATACTCCACCACAGGGACGTCATACCAACTGTCCAGCACAGGGATGTCCTTCCCACTGTCCACCAAAGGATCAATGCATGGCCGGCTAATACAGTGTTTATACCAAAATTAAAAGAACATGTCTTAACACAAACTGCACAAGTAACAAGCATTTAGTGTTTTTAGCTCTCTAATAGTTGTCTTTAACTCATGTACTACACATGCTTTTCTCCTTAGTTATTTTTACAGACAGGAACTACCTTCCATTGTAACATGCTTTTTAGCTGCAATACAGGTACTTATTTGTACATAGTATACATAACAAAGAACAATGTTTGGCCGGCTAATACAGTGTTTATACCAAAATCAAAAGAACACATCTTAACTCAAACTGCACTAGTAATGTGCATTTAGTGTTTTAAGCTCTCTAATAGTTATCTTTAACTCAGGTTGTACACATGCTTTTCTCCTTGGGTATTTATACAAATGGAAACTGCTGTACATTTTATCATGTGTTTTAGCTGCAATACGGGTACTTATTTGTACATAGTATACAAAACAAAGCACAATGCTAGTCCGGCTACTAAAGTGTATATACCAAAATCAAAGAATATGTCTTAACTCTAACTGCAAAAGTAACATGCATTTATTGTTTCCCCCTCTCTAACTGTTGTCTTTAACTCACGTAGTACACATCCTTTTCTTTTTTGGTATTTATACATGTATGTCCTCCTCACTTTCTACCACAGAAACATCTCCCCCACTGTCCACCACACAGACGTCCTCCTGTGTACCACAGAGACATCCTCTTCACTTTCCTCCACAGAGGTGTTCTCCTCATTGACCACCACAGGGATGTACTTCACAATGTCAACCAAAGAGATGTCCTCCGCACTGTCCAACACTGTGGTATCCTTGCCAATGTCAACCACAGGGATGTCCTACTCAATGTATACAACAGGGAAGTCCTCCCCACTGCCCAAACACAGGGATGTCCTCCACACTGTCCTCAACAGTGACATCCTCCTCACTCTCCACAACAAGTAAATCCTCCCAACTGTCCACCTCTGGTACGTCCTCCTTGCTGTCCACCACAATGACTTCCTCCACAGTGTCCAACACAGAGATATCTTTCTTACTGTCCACAAAAGTTGCATCTTTCCAAATGTCCATGACAGGGACAACCTCCCCACTCTCTACCACAGGGACATTCTCCACAATGTCCCCCACAGCAACATCCTTTCCACTTGCTACCACAGGGAGTCCTCCTCACTGTCTACCACAGAGATGTCCTCTGCACTGTCCATCACTGGAATGTCCTCCTTATTGTCCACCAGAGAAAAGTCCTCCACATCGTTTAGGTAAAGTACACATACCTCACTGTCTACCACAGGGATATCTTCCCCACTGTTTACAATAGGGATGTCCTTCAAAGAGTCCACCACAGTGACCTCCTCTCAACTGTCCACCACAGGGGTGTCCTCACCACTGTCAACCACAGGGATGTCCTCCTTACTGTATACAACAGTGAAGTCCTCCCCACTGTCTAACACAGGTATGTCATCCCACTGTCCTCCACAAAAAGGTCCTCCTCACTGTGCACATCAGAGAAGTCCTCCCCACTGTCCACTTTAGGACATGCTCTTTACTGACCACCAAAGAAACTTCCTTCCCAGTATCCACCACACGGACATCATACCCACTGTCCACCAAAGTGATATCATTCCCACTGTCCACCAAAAAGACATTCTCGTCACTGTCCACCACAGGTATGTTCTTCCCACCATCCAACACAGAGACGTCCACACCACTGTCCAATACAGGGATGTTTTCCCCACTGTCCACCCCACTGAAATCCTCCCCACTGTCAACCACAGGTACATTCTTCCCACTGTCCACCTCAGGGATTTCCTCCTCACTGTCCAACAGAGGGAAGAACTTCCCACTGTCCACCAAAGGTACGTCCTCCTCACTGTCCACCAGAGAAAAGTCCTCCACATTGTTTAGGTAAAAGACACATACATCACTGTCTACCACAGAGATATCTTTCCCACTGTTTACAACAGGGATGTCCTTCACAGATTCTATCACAGGGAACTCCTCTCAACTGTCCACCACAGGGGTGTCCTCACCAGTATCAACCAAAGAGATGTCCTCCTCACTGTATACAACAGGAAGGTTTTCCCCACTGTTAAACACAGGGACATCGTTCCCACCGTCCTCCAAAAAACATCTTCCTCACTGTGCACAACAGAGAAGTTCTCCCCACTGTCCACCTCAGGGACATGCTCCTTACTGACCACCAATAAACGTCCTCCCCAGTGTCCACCAGAGGGACATCCTCCCCACTGTCCATCACAGGTACATCATATCCACTGTCCACCACAGAAACATCCTCATTACTGTCCATCACAGGGACATCTTTCCCACTGTCAACCACAGTGACATTCACCACAATGTCCACCACAGGGATGTTTTCTTCACAGTCCAACACAGTGGTGTCCTCACCAATGTCCACCACAGGGACATCCTTCCCACAGTTCACCATAGGGAGGTCCTCCCCACTGTCCACAACATGGACGTCCTTCCCACTGTAAAACAAAGAAACATCTTTCCCACAGTCCACCACAGTTATGTCCTTCTAACTGTCAACCACAGGGATATCCTCCCCACTGTCCACCACAGGGACGTCCTCCACACTGTCCACCACACGGAGGTCATTCCCACTGTCTACCACATGGATGTCCTCCACAGTGTAATCCACAGGGATGTCCTTCTCACTGTACACTACAGAGAAGTACTCACCACTGTCTACCACGAGGATGTCCTTCCCACTGACCACAACAGTGACGACATCACCTCTGTCCATCACAGGGACATCCTACCCACTGTCTACCACAGAGAGTTTCTCCCTGCTGTCAACCACAGTGATGTCCTTCTCACAGTCCACCACAGGGATTTCCTCCCAAACATCAACCACTGTGATGTCCTTCCCACTGTAAATCACAGGGACATCCTCCCCACTGTGCACCACAGAGACTTCCTCCTGTGCACAACAGGGATGTTCTTACCACTGTCCACAGAGATGTCCTCGGCACTCTCCACTCCGGGGACATCCTTCCCATTGTCCACAAAAGAGACATTTTCTTGTGCACCACAGGAACGTCCTCCCCACTGTCCACAAGGCCATCATCCCCACTGTCCTCCACAGTGAAATCCTCTCACCAATGTCCACCAGAGAGAGGTCCTTCCCACATTCCACAACAGGGATTTCCTCCCAAATGTCAAACAAAGGGACATCCTTCCCATTGTAAACCACAGGGACATCCTCCCCACTCTGCACTAAAGAGACTTTTTCCTGTGCACAACAGGGATGTTCTTACCACTGTCCACCACAGACATATCCTCCTCACTCTCCACCATATGGATATCTATCCCACTATCCACCACAAAAACATTCTCCAGTGCACCACCATAATGTCCTCCCCACTGTCCATGAGGACATCCTCCCCACTGTACACCACAGTGGAATCCTCCCCACTGTCCACCACAGGGACATCCTCCCCACTGTACACCACACGGGTGTCCTCCACACAGTAAAACATAGAGATGTCCTTCTCACTTTTCACTACAGAGAATTCTTCTGTCCTGCCCACAGTCCACCACAGGGGCTTCCTCCCAACTGTTCAACACAAGGTCTTCCTCCTGTGCACCACAGGGACATCTTTCCCACTGTCCACCACAGAGAAATTCGACCCACTGTCCACCATAGGAACATCCTACCCACTGTTCACCACAGGGATGTTCTCCTGTGCAACACAGGAATGTCCTTCTCACTTTCCACAAAGGCATTATCTCCACTGTCTACCATAGTTAAATCCTGCCAACATTATACCACAAGTATGACCTACCCACTGTTCACCCCAGAGACATCCTCCTCACCTTCCACCATAGAGATGTTCTCCACAATGTTTACCACAGGAATATCCTCCCCACTGTCCACCACAGAGAAGTCCTCTCCACTCTCCACCACAAGGACGTCCTTCTCACTGTACACCAAACAGATGTCCTTCACACTGCACTCAAAAGGGTTGTGCTCCCCACCGTACACAACAGGGACATCCATTCCACTGTCCACAACAAGGATGTCCTTTTTAATGTCCACCACAGAGAAGTCCTTTCCAATGTACACCACAGGAAAGTCCTCCAAACTGACACTAACAGGCATGTTTTCTACTGTTCACCACAGGGAAATCTTCCCAACTGTCCACCAAAGGGATGTCCTCCTCAATGTCCACCACAGGGATGTACTCCCACCTGTCCAACATAGGGAAGTCCTATTCACTATCCATCAGAGTGATGTCCTCATGTGCACCACAGAAACATCTTCTCAATTGTCCAACAGAAGGACATCCTCCCCACTGTCCACCACAAGAAAGTCCACCCCACTGTCCACAATATGGACTTTTTTACTGTTCACCACAGGAACATCCTCCACACCGTTCACCACAGTGATGACCTCCTTTGAAAAACAGATAAATTGCCCCACTGTCCACCACAGAGAAGTCCTCCCCACTGTACACCACAGGAAAGACCTCCACATTGACAACAATAGGGATGTTTTTTTGCTGTTCACCACAGGAACATCCTTTTCACAGCCCACCACAATGATGTCCTACCCACCGTCCACCACAGTGAAATCTTCCCCATTGTCCACCTTAGGCACATCTTTCCCACTGCCCATCACAAGGATGTCCTCCTCACTGTCCACCACAGAAAAGTCCTCCCACATGTCCACCACGGTGATGTTCTTTTGTGTACCACAGGGATATCCTTCCCACTGTCCATTAAAGGTGCGTCCTTTTTAGTGACCACCAAAGGGATGTCCTCCTGTGCTCCACAGTAATTTTCTTCCCACTGACCACCACAAGGACATCCTCTTCATTGTCCACCACAGTGAAAACCTCCCCACAGTCGATCACAGGAACATCCTTCCCACTGTCCACCACAGGGACAACCTCCCATCTGTCCATCACAGTGACATCCTCCTCACTGTCCACCACTGAGATGTCCTACCTACTGTCCACCACATGGATATCCTCCCACTGTCCTCCACAGTATCATCTTCCCCACTGTCCACCAAAGGAAAGTCCTTCTCACCGTCCAAGACATGAATATCCTCCTCATTCTTTACCACAGATATATCCTAAAAACTGTCTACTAGAGGAAATTTTTCCCCACTGTCCACCACAGAGATGTCCTTTCCACTGTCCACCACAGGGATGTCCTCCCCATTGTCCACCACAAGAAATTCCTCCACACTATCAATCACAGGGACGTCCTCCACATTGATCAACACAGATATGTCTTCCTCACTGTCACCACAGGGATGACCTCTTCACTGTCCACAAGAGGGAATCTCTCCACTGTCGACCACAGGGGTCTCCTACTTACTGACCACCACAGGGACATGCTCCACACTGTCAACCAAAGAGATATCCTTTTGACTGTCCGCCACAGGGACATCATCCCCACTGTTCACAACAAGGACGTCCTCCTGTGCACAACAGGGATGTCCTCCAAACTGTCCACCATAGGAACATTATTCCCACTTCAATAGGGACATCCTTTCACAGAGACATCCTTTCAACTACCCATCACAGGGACATTCTCCTCATTGTCCACCACAGGGACATACACCATTTTACCACAGAAATGTTGTCACCACTCTCCACCACAGGGATGTCCTCCCCACTGTTCACCTCAGGAAAGTATTCCACAGTGTCCAACAAAGTGATTTCCTTTTAACTGTCTACCACAGTGATGTCCTCCACACTGTCCACTACAGAGATGTTCTCGCCACTCTCCATCATAGGGATGTCCTCCCCACTGTCCACCAAAGAAAAATTCTCCCTAATGTGCACCATAAGGATGTTGTTCTCATTGTCCACCCTAAGGGTGTCCTCCTGTGTGCCACAGGGACGTCCTTCCCTCTGTCCACAAAATGTGCATTCTCCTTACTGAGCACCACAGGGAAGTCTTCATGTGTACCACAGTAACATACTTCCCACTGTCCACCAATATGACTTACTCCCCACTGTTTACCACAGTGAAAACCTCCAAACAGTCAACCACAGGAACATCCTTCCCACTGTCCACCACAAGGAAATCATCCCCACTGTCCACCACAAAGACATCCTCCTCACTGTCCATCATAGTTATGTCCTCTCCACTGTAAACCACAGGGATGTACTCCCCACTGTCCAACATAGGGACAAACTCCCCACTGTCTATCACAGAGATGACCTCCTCACTGTCCACCACAGATATGTCCTATCCACTGTCAACCACATAGATGTCTTTCACTGTCCACCACATAAGCATCTTTCTCACTGGCAACCACAGGGATGTCCTTCTCACTTTCCACCACAGGGATGTCCTCTTTATTGTCCACCACAGAGATGTGGTCCCCACTGACCACCACAGCAATGTTCTCCCACTGTCCTCCACAGAAAATTTTTTTCCACTGTGCACCACATGGATGTCTTCCTCACTGTCACCACAGGGATGTTCTCTTCACTGTCCATCACAGGAACGTCTTGCCCACTATCCACCACAGTGATGTCTGCCTCACTGTCCACCACAGGTGTATCCTTTTTTCTTGATCACCGCAGGGACGTGCTCCTGTGCACCATAGGAACGTCCTCCCCACTGCCCGCCACAAGGACGTCCTCCACAATGTCCACCACAGTGACATCCTCCCCACAGTCAACAACAGGGACATCCTTCCCTCTGTCTATCACAGGGAAATCCTCACCACTGTACAACAAAATGACGTCTTCCTCACTGTCAACCACAGGTATGTCCTTTCCACTGTAAACCACAGGGATGTTCTCCCTACTGCCCACCACATGGACAACCTCTCCACTGTCCATCACAGAGACGTCCTCTTCACTGTCCACCACAGAGATGTCCTACACACTGTCCAACACAGGGATGTCCTACACACTGTCCACCACAGAAAAAAATTTTCTTTTGTGCACCACAGGACGTCCTACTCAGGGATGTCCTTCTTAATTTTACCACATGGATGTCCTCTTCACTGTCTACCACAGAAAGATCCATGCCACTGTCCACCACAGGGGTTTACTCCCCACTGACCACCAGAGGAATATCTGCCACACTGTCCACCACAAAGGTCTCCTGCTCAATATCCAGCAAAGGGACATCTTCCCCACTGTCCAACAAAGAGTCATTAACCGCACTGTCCACCACAGAAAAGTGTTCATCACTGTCTACCAGAAAGATGTTCTACTCACTTCCCACCACAAGGATGTCTTCCCTACTGTCTACCACAGAAAAATCCTCCCCTCTGTCCACCACAGGTATGTCCTTCTCATTGTCCACAACCGGGATATCCTCCTGTTTCCACAGGAATGTCTTCACTGTCCACCACAGGGAAGTCCATCCCACTGTCTACAATGAGGATGGCCATTTCACTGTTCACCACAGGAACATCCTCTTCACTGTTCACCACAGTGAGGACCTCCTGTTCACCACAGCAAAATTGCCCCACTGTCCACCACAGAAATGTCCTCTGCACTGCCCACCACAAGGATGTCCTCCCCACTGTCCACCACACTGAAATCTTCCCCATTGTTCACCACAGGGACATCATCCCCACTGTCCACCACAGGGATGTCCTCCTCACTGTACCATACAGGGAAGTTCTCTCAACTGTCCACCACAGGGATGTCCTCCTAACTTTCCACCAAAATGTTGTCCACCCCACTGTCCACCACAGAGACATCCTCCTCAATGTCCACCACAGATTTGTACCCCTCACTGTCCACCACAGTGATGTCCTCCCCACTGTAAACCACAGGTTATACTTCGCACTGTTGACCACAGAGACATCCTCCCCATGTTCCACAACAGGGACATCCTCCTCACTGTCCACCACAGGGATGTCCTCTCCATTGTCCACCACAGAAAAGTCCTCCATACTGTTCACTACAGGGACATCCTCCTCATTGACCACCACCGATATGTTTTACTCACTGTAACCACAGGCATGTCCTTTTCACTGTCCAGCACAGGGACATCCTCCAAACTGTTCCCCACAGGGATGTCCTCCTGTGTACCACAGCAAATTCACCCCACTATCCACAAATGCATTGTCCTCCCCACTGTCCAAGACAGGAACATCTTCACCACTGTCAACAACCAGGATGTCCCCTTGTGTACCAAAGTGATGTCCACACCACTGTCCATCAAACAGACATACTCCTTTGTACCACAAGGATATTCACAACACTGTCAAAAACAGGGGTGTACTCCCCACTGAGCAACACAGGGACATACTTTACAGTGTACACCAGAGGGACATCCTCCTGTTCACCTCAGGGACATACTCCCACCTGTCCACAACAGGGACGTCCTCCTAACAGTCCACCACAGAGATGTCCTCTGCACTGTCCACCACAGGGACATCATCCCCACTGCCCACAACAAGGACATCCACCCCACTGTCCACTACAGTGAAATCCTCTTCACTGTCCACCACAGGGATGTCCTTTCCACTGTCCACCACAGGGATGTCCTCCTCTTGTTCATCACAGGGAAATATTCCCCAGAGTCCATTACAGGGCTATAGTCCCCACTGTCCACCACAGAGATGTCTTCTCCACTATGCACCACAGGTACATACATAGCACTTTCTACCACAGTGATGTACTTTTAACTGTCCACCACAGGGACGTCCTCCCAAATGTCCTCCACAGTGAAATCCTCCCTGCTGTTCACCACAGGGAAGTCTTCCCCACTGTCCACACAGGGTAGTCCTTCCCACAATCCACCAATGGATGTCCTCTCCACTCTCGACCACACGGGTGTCCTCCCCACTGTTTACCACAGGGATGTTCTTCTCACTGACCACCACAGTGAAGTCCTCCCCACTGTCCACTACATGGACATCCAACACACTCTCCACCATACAGACATCCTCCTCACTTTCCACCACAGATATGTCCTCTGCTCTGTCCACCACAAGGACATACTTCTCACTCTCCACCAAAGGGACGTCCTTCTGTTCACAAGAGTGATGTCCTCCCAACTGTCTACCAATTACATGTTCTCCCCACTGTCAACTACAGGGATGTCCTCACCATTGTCCACGACAGACATGTCCTCCTCACTGTCCACCACAGAGATGTCCTCTGCACTGTCCACAACAAGGATATCCTCTTACTCTCCACCATGGGGACCTCATTCTGTGCACCACAGAGATGTACACCCCACTGTCCACCATAGGGATATCCTCCTCACTCTCCACAACAGGAAAGTCACCCCACTGTCCACCAATGGTTGTCCTCCCAACTGTCCACCACAAGGACGTTCTCCCCACTGTCCATGACAGAGAGAATCTTGCCGCTGTCTACCACAGAAAAATCCTTTCCACTGTCCATCACAGGGACTTTGTCCACACTGTTCACAACAGCAATGAACTTTCATCTGTAAACCATAGGAATATCCTCCCCACTGGCCACCACAGGACATCCTCTTCACTGTACACCGCAGGGATGTCCTGCTTACACTCCACCACAGAAATCTCTTACCCACTGTCCACCACAGGGATGTCCTCCCCAAGCTCCACCACAGGAAAGTCTTTTCCACTGTCCTCCACTAAGATGTGCTTCCCACTGTCCAACACAGAAAAATCCTCCTCACTGTGCACCACAGGGATGTCCTCCTCACAGTTAACCACAGGTATGTTTTCTCCAATGTAAACCACAGAGATGGCCTCCCCATTGTCCACCAAAAGGACATGCTCATCACTATCCACCACAGGGACATCTTCCTCACTGTCTACCACAGAAATGTCCTCCCCATTCTCCAACACAGGAAACTCATCCCCACTGTTCATGAGAGAGATTGCCTTTTCACTGTCCACCATAGGGATGTCCTCACCTCTGTTCACTATACAGACCTGCTCCCCACTGTCTACCACAGGGATTTTCTCCTTACTGTCCACCACAGGGAAGTTTTCCCCACTGTCCACCACAGGGATGTCCTCCACACTGTCCACCAAAGGGATATCCTCACCACTGTCCACCACAGAAACATACTCCCAACTGTCCACTAAGGGGCGTCCTACACATTGAACAATACAGGGACGTCCTGTACACTGCTACAGAGCTGTCCTCTTCCCTGTCCACCATAGGGACATCCTCTCCACTGTCCACCAGTGAAGTTCTTCCCTCTGTCCACCAAAGATATGTGCTTCCCACTGTCCACTATAGAGACATCCTCCCACTGTCCACCAGAGTAACATCCTCCTGTGAACCACAGGAAAGTCCTCCACAATGCCCACCACAAGGACGTTTTTCCCACTGTCAACCAGAGTGAAATCCTTCTCACTGTCCACCACAGGGACATCCTCCCCAATGTCCACCACAGGGATGTCCTCCTCATGGTCCACCACAGAGATGTCCTCCCCACGGTTCACCACATGAATGTCCTCACAACTGTCCTGCTCATGGATGTCCTCCCCACTGTCCTTCACAGGGACATCCTTCCCACTATCCACCACAGGCAAAAGCACTTCACTGTCCACAACTGTGACGTCCTCCTCACTATCCACCAAAGATATGTCCTCCCAACTGTAAACCAGAGGGTTGTCCTCTTCACTGTCCACCACAGGGACATCCTCCACACTGTCCACAAGAGGGATGTTCTTCTCACTGTCCACCATAGTGAAGTCCTCTCCACTGTCCACAACAATGACATGCTCCTCACATTTCCCCACAGGGATGTCCTCACCACTGTCCACCAAAGCGCTGTCCTCCCAACTCTCCACCACAGGGACATCCTCCCCACTATCCACCACAAAAAAGTCTTTTTCACTGTCCACCAATGGGAAGTCTTTACTATTGTCCACAACAGGGATGACCTTCTCACTGTCCACCACAAGTTTATCCTTCCCACTGTCTACCACAGAGATGTGCTCCCCACTGTCTACCACAGTGATATCCTGAGCAATGTCCACCAGAAAATAACCCTCCCCATTGTGCACAACAGAGAAATCCTCCTCATTTTCCACCACAGGGTTGTTCTTCTCACTGTCACCAAAGGGATTTCCTCCCCTTTTCCACCACAGGAACATCCATCCCGCTATGCACTACAGAAACATCCTTCTTTGCACCACAGGACGTCCTCACCACTGTTCAGCACATAGAAGTCCTCCACACTGTCCACAACAGGGACCTCCTCCCCATTGTCAACCACAGAGATGACCTCCACAGTGTCCACCACAGAGATGCACTCCCAACTATCCACAACAGAAAAATCCTCCCCACTGTCCACCAGAAGGATGTCCTCCTGTGCCCCACAAAGACATCCTCCCCACTGTTCACCCCAAAGATGTCATCCACACTGTCCAATAAAGGGATTTCCTTCCCACTGTCAACCAAAGGGACATCCTCCCCACCATCCACCACATGGAAATCCTCTCTGCTGTTTACCACAGGGAAGTTTTTCCCACTGTCCACCACAGGGAGGTCCTTCACACTATCCACCAAAGGACTTCCTCCTATGAACCACAGGGACATCCTCCCCACTGTCGAACACAGGGACATCATCCACACTATCCACAACAGATACTTTCTCCCAACTATCCAATATAGGGACATCCTTCTCACATTTCACCACAGAGATGTCCTCCCCACACTCCACCAAACAGGCTTCCGCCCTAGTGTCCACCACAGGGACGTCCTCCCCACTGTCAACCAGAGGGACATTCTTCACAATGTCCACCACAGAGATGTCTTCCCCACTGTCCACCACAGTGACATCCTTTCCACTGTCCAACTTGGAGATGTCCTCCCATTGTTTACCACTGGGATGTCCTCCACACTGTCCACCACAGAGATGGTCTCCCCACTGTCCACAACAGGGAAGTCCTCCACATTATCCAAAACAGAAATGTCCTCCTAATTGTCCACCACAGAAACGTCCTCCCCACTGTCCACTACAGAGATGTCCTCCCCATTGTCCACTACAGAGATGTCCTCCCCATTGTCCACAAAAGGGATATCCTCCTTAGTGTCCACCACAGAAACTTCCTCCCAAGTGAAAGCAACGAAACATCCTCCACACTGTCCACTACAGGAATGTCCTCCCCACTGTCCACCACATGACATACTCACTGTCCACCACAGGGAAGTCCTGCGCACTGTCCACCACAGGGATGTCCTCATCTCTGTCCACCAAAGAAACGTCCTTCTCACTGTCCAGCACAGGGACAACCTCCACACTGTCTGCCATAATGACTTCATCTTGGGTCCCACAAAGATATCCTTTCCACTGTCCACCACAGGGGCATCCTCTCCATTGACTACCACAGGGATGTCCTCCACACTGTACACCACAGGTACATCCTCCACCCTGTCCACCACAGTGACATCCTCCACACTGTAGACCATGGGGACATACTTCTGTATACCACAGGGATATCCTCCCCACTGTCCACCACAGGGGCATCCTCCCCACTAACCACAACAAGAATATCCCCCACAGTGTCCAACACAAAAATATCCACCCCACTGTCCACCAAAGGGAAAATCCTCCCAGGGTTTACCACCTGGATGTTTTCTCCACTGTCCATCACAGGAACGTCCTCCTGTGCACCATAGGGATGTCCTCCCAACTGTCCACCACAGGATGTCCTCCTCAATATCCCCCAGAGGGATGTCCTCCCACCTGTCCAACATAGGGAAGTCCTATTCACTGTCTACCTTATGTGCACCACAGGAACATCTTCTCAACTATCCACCAAAAAGACATCCTCCCCACTGTCCACCACAGTGAAATCCTTCCCACTCTCAAGCACAAGGATGTCCTTGTATGTCCTCCTGACTGTTTACCACAGAGTCATCCTCCTCAACATCCACCACAGGGATTTTCTAAACACTGTCCACCACAGGAACATTCTCCCTGTGTCCACCACAGGAATGTCATCCAGTGCATTACAGGAATATCCTCCCCATGGTCCACCACAAGGATGTCCTTCATGCTGTCCACCACAGTTACATCCTCTCCATCAATTCTACAACAAGGATGTTTTTTTATTGTCCACCACAAAAAATCCTACCCTTTGTCCACCACAGGAAAGTCCTCCACACTGTCAACAACAGCTATGTTTTCCCCACTGTTCACTACAGGGAAATCCTCCCAACTGTCCACCAAAATATGTCCTCCTCAATGTCCAACACATGGATGTACTCCCACCTGTCCAACATAGGGAAGTCCTATCCACTGTCCACCACAGTGATATCCTCATGTGCACCACAGAAATATCTTCCCAAATGTCCACCTGAAGGACATCCTCCCCACTGTCCACAACAGGGACATTTTTCTGTGCACCACAGGAACATTCTTCCCACTGTCTACAAGGACGTCCTCCCCACTGTTCACCACAGTAAAATCCTCCCAAGTAAAAAACAGGGACGTCCTCCCCACTGTCCACCACACGTATGTCCTCTCTACCGTTTATCACAGAGTCATCCTCCTCAATGTCCACCACAGAGATGTCCTATACACTGTCCACCACAGGAGCATTATCCTCAATGTCCACCACAGGGACATCCTCCGTGCTGTCCACCATAGTTAAATACTTTCCACTGTCCACCACAAAGATGTCCTCAGCATTGGCCATAACAGGGATGTTCTTCTCACTGTCAACCACAGGGAAGTCCTCACTACTGTCTTCCACAGGGACATCCTCCCCACAATCCACCAAAGGGATGTCCTCCCAACTGTCCAACTCAATTACATTGTCCTCACTGTCCACCACAGAGATGTCCTCCCCACTCTCCATCACAGGGAAGTCCTACTATGTGTCCACCACAGAAATGTCCTCTCCACTGTCAACCACAGGGATGTCATCCCCACTGTCTACCACAGGAATATCCTCTCCCCTGTCCACCACAGGGATATCCTCCCCAATGTCCACAACAGGGATGTCCTTCTCACTGTCCCCCAGAGAAGTCCTCCCCACTGTCCACCTCAGGGAATACCTCCCAAGGGTCCACTACAGGAATGTCTTTCCCACTGTCAAACACAGGGATGTCCTCGTCATGGTCCAACACTGGAATGTCTTCCCAACTGTCCACCACAGACATATCCTATCTTCTGTGCAGCACAGGGACGTTTTCCTGTGCACAACAGGAATGTTCTGCCCACAATTCACCACAAGTACATTCTCTCCACTGTCCACTACAGTGAAATCCTCCCTGCTGTCCAGCACAGAGACATCCTCTCAACTGTCCATTACAGGGACATCCTTCTGTGCACTACAGGAACATCCTCACCATAGTACACAAGGACGTTATTGCCACTGTCCACTACAGTGAAATGCTTTCCACTGTCCACCACAGGGATGTACTTTTCACTGTCCAACACAGTAACATCCTCTCCAATGTCAACCAGAGGGACTTCCTCCTGTACACCACAGTGAAATACTCCCCAGTGTCCACCACAAAGACTTCCTCCCCACTGGCCACCACAGGAAAGTTCTCCACACTGTCAACAACAGAGATGTCCTCCCCACTGTTCACCACAGGGTCATTCTTCACATTGGCCACCACAAGGACATTCTATGCAATGTCCACAACAAGGAAGTCTTCACTTTCCACCACAAAGAAGTCTTTCTCACTATCCACCTTAGGAATGTCCTCCTTACTGTCCACTACAGGGAAGTCCTCCCCAGTGTCCACTACAAAGATATGTTCCTCACTGTCCACCAAGGGATGTATTCTTCAGCGTCCACCACAGAAAAGTCCTCCTCAATGTCCAGCACAGGCATGTGTTCCTCAATGTCCACCACAGGGAAATTCTCCACACTGTCCACCAGAAGGACATACTCCTGTGCAACACAGCAATGTCTTCCCCACTCTCCACCACAAGTACATTTTCCTCTGCACCAGAGAGATGTCCTCACCACTGTCCACCACAATGACATCCTCCCAGCTGTTCACCACAAACATGTCCTCTCCCCAGTCCACCTCAGTTATGTCATTCTCAGTCAGCCAAAGAAATGTCCTAACCACTGTCCACCATGGGGTTGTTCTTCTCACTATCCACCCAGGGGACATCCTCCCCACTGTTCACCACAGGCACATCCTCCTCTCTTTCCACCACATAGACGTCCTCCCCACTGTCCACCACAGGGATGTCCTCCCCACTGTCCACTACAGGGAAGTCCTTCCCACTGCCACTACAGGGACGTCCTCATCACTGTACATCACAGGGATGTCTTCCCCACAGTTTAAGACATGCATGTGCTTTCCACAGTCCACCACAAGGATATCTTTCCCAATGTCCAACACAAAGAAGTCCTCCTCCACTGTCCACCACACCAAAGTCCTCCCCAATATCCACCACAGGGACCTCCTCTTCACTGTCCTCAACAGGGATGTTCACCTCACTGTCGATCAAAGGGACATCCTCCTGTGCATCACAGCAACATCCTACCCATGGTCAAATACAAAGATGTACTCTCTAATGTCCACCATATTTGAAACTCCCCACTGTCTACCACAAAGTTGTCCTCCCCACTGTTCACTACAGGGATGTTCTCCTCACTGTCAACAACAAGGAAGTCCTTCACACTATCTACCACAGGGAGCTCCTCTCCAATGTCTACCACAGGGAAGACCTCACCACTGTCCACCACAAAGATGTCCTCTTCAATGTCCACCATGGGGACATCCTCCCCACTGTCTACCAAAGGGATGTCCTCAGCACTGTCCACCAAGGGGATGGCCTCACCACTGTCCACAACAGGGAGGTCCTCCCCATTGTCCAAAACAAAAATGTCCTCCTAACTGTCCACCACAGAAACATCCTCCCCACTGTCCACTACAGGGATGTCCTCCTCACTTCCCACCACAATGAAGTCCTTCCCACTGTCCACAACAGGGAAGTCCTCCCCATTGTCCACAAAAGGGATAGCCTCAGTGTCCACCACAGAAATGTCTGTCTCAATGTCCACCACAGTGTTGTCCTCTCCACTGTCCACCACAAAGACCTCCTCTTGTTTCCCCAAGAGCCATCATCCCCACTGACCACCACAGGGGCGTCCTCCCCAAAGACCACCAAAGGGATGTCCTCCTCACTTTCCCCCACAGAAACTTCCTTTCAAGTGACCTCCACAGAAGCATCCTCGACACTGTCCACCACAGGAATGTCCTCCTCACTGTCTACCACAAGGAGGTCCTCTCCAATGTCCACCACAGGGATGTCCTTCCCACCTTCCCACTGTCCATCACAGGGACATCCTTCACACTGTCCACCACAGGGATGTCCTCCTCACTGTCCACCAAAGAAACATCCTTCCCACTGTCCACCAAGTGGACATCCTCCACAGTATCTTCCATAAAGTCCACATCTTGTGTTCCACAAAGATGTCCTCCCCACTATCCACCACAGGGGCGTCCTCACCATTGACCACCACAGGGATGTCCTTCACACTGTACACCACAGGTACATCCTCTCCACTGTACACCACAGTAATGTCCTCCCCACTGTCCACCACAGAGACATCCTCCACACTGTACTCCTGGGGGGGCATACTCCTGTATACCACAGGGATGTCCTCCCCACTGTTCACCACAGGGGCATCCTCCCCACTAACCACAGAAAGGAGGTCCTCCACACTGGCCAAGACAAGAATATCCTCCCACTGTCCACCAAAAGGGAAATCCTCCCCAGTGTCTACCACCTGGATGTTCTCCCCACTGTCCATCACAGGGACGTCCTCCTGCGCACCATAGGGATGTCCTCCCAACTGTCTACCAAAAGGATGTCCTCCTCAATGTCCACTACAGGCATGTACTCCCACATGTCCAACATAGGAAAGTCCTATCCAATGTCCACCAGAGTGACATCCTCATGTGCACCACAGGAACATCTTCCCAACTGTCCACTAAAAGGACATCCTCCCCACTGTCCACCACAGTGAAATCCTCCACACTGTCTACCACAGGGACGTTTTTCTGTGCACCACAAGAACATGCTTCCCACCATCCACAACGATGTCCTCCCCACTATTCACCACAGTAAAATCCTCCCAACTGTCAAGCACAAAGATGTCCTCCCCACTGTCCACCACAGGTAGGGCCTCCCCACTGTTTACCCCAGAGTCATCCTCCTCAATGTCCACCACAGGGATGTTCTAAACACTGTAAACCACAAGAATATTTTCCCCAATATCCACCACAGGGACGTCCTCCACTGCATTACAGGAATGTCCTCCCCGTGGTCCACCACATGGATGTCCTCCACACTGTCCACCACGGATTCATCCTCTCTACTGTCTACCACAATACTTCCTCAGCACGGGCCATCACAGGGATGTTCATCTCCCTGTTAACCACAGAGCAGTTCTACCTACTGTCTACCACAGGGGCAACCTCCCAACTCTCCACCAAAGGGATGTCTTCCCAACTTTCCAACACAATGATTTCATCCTCATTGTCCACCACAGTGAAGTACTCCCTACCTTCCACCACTGGGACATCCTTCTCACTGATTACCATGGGGATATCCTCCCCAATGTCTACCACAGGGATGTTCTCCCCACTGTCCACAACAGGGATGTCCTTCACACTGTCCTCCCAAGAGAAGTCCTCCCCACTGTCAACCACAGAAACGTCCTTCTAATGGTCCAAAACTGGGATGTCCTCCCAACTGTCCACCACAGACATGTCCTATCCACTGTCCACCACAGGGATGTTTTCCTGTGCACAAGAGGAATGCTCTGCCCACCGTACACAAGGACATCCTCTCCACTGTCCACTACAGTGAAATCCTCCCCGCTGTCCAGCACAGAGACATCCTCTCCACTGTTCAATACAGGGACGTCCTTCTGTGCACCACAGGAACATCTTCCCCATAGTCCAAAAGAACGTTTTTGCCACTATCCACCAAGGTGAAATCCTTTCCCTTGTCCACCACAGTGACGTCCTCCCTAATGTGCACAACCAGGATGTCTTCTCCACTCTCCACCACAGGGATGTCCTTTTCATTGTCCAACACAGTAACATCCTCTCAACTGTCCACCAGAAGGACTTCCTCCTGTGCACTGTAAGAAAATTTTCATGACATCATTCTGGTGGACAGTTGAAAGGACATCCCTGTGGTGGACAGTTGTGAGGACTTCCCTGTGGTGGACAATGGGGAAGATTTCACTGTGGTGGACAGTGGGTATGATGTACTTGTGGTGGGCTGTGTGGAGGACGATCCTGTGGTGGACAGTGGAAAGAACGTCTCTGTGGTGGACAGAGGGAAGGCCTTCCCTCTGGTGGATAGAGGGGAGTACATCCTTTTGGTGAACAGTAGGATGTCCTTGCTGTGGACAGAGTGGAGGACGTCCCTGTGGTAAACAGTGGAAAGAACATCTCTGCGGTGGCCAGTAGGGCAATTTTGCTGTCGTGCACAGGAGGTCACCACTGTGATGGAGGATGTTCCTGTGGTAAACAGTTAAGGAATGTGGAAAGTGCTGTGGACTTCCCTGTTGTGGACAGTAAAGAGGACATCTCTGTGGTTAGAGTTAGGAGGATATTCCAGTGGTGGTCAATGAGTAGGATGTTCCTGTGGTGTACAGTGGGGAAGACTTTTCTGTGGTGGACAGTGGGGGAAGATATTCCTGTGGTTTACAGTGGGGAGGATATCCATGTGGTGGACAGTGAGGAGTATTTATGAGATGTCCCTTTGGTGGATACTGAGCAGGACATCCGTGTTGTGGACATTGGGGAGAATATTCCTGTGGTGGACATTAGGGAGGACTATTATTTGGTGGACAGTGAGAAGGACATCCCTGTTTTGGACAATGGGGAGGATATCCCTGAGGTGGACAGTGGATAGAATATCTTTTTGGTGGACAATAGGGAGGACATCACTGTGGTTGACAGTGAGGAGGACTTCTCTGTGTTGTACAGTGGGGAGGACATCCCTGTGGTGCACAGTGATGAGGACATCACTGTGGTGGAAATTGAGGAGGACTTCCCTGTGGTGGACAGTGTGGAACACTTCCCTGTGGTGGACCATGAGGAGAACATCCCTGTGGTGTACAGTGGTGAGGGATGTCCCTTGTGTGGACAGTGTGAAGGATGTTCCTATGGTGGACATTGGTGAGGGCACCCCTAGTGTTGGACATTGGGGAGCATTTCTCTGTAGTAGAGAGTGGGAAGGACATCCCTGTGGTGGAGCAGTGGGCTAGTACATTTCTGTAGTGAACAGTGGGGAGGACATCTATTTGGTGTATGTTGGAAAGCATATCTTTGTGGTAGACAGTGGCGAGGACTTCCCTGTTCTAAAGAGTGGGGAGGACTTCTTGATTGTGGACAGTGAGGAGGACATTTCTGTAGTGGACTGTTGGATGGATGTCCCTGTGGTGGACAGTGAAGAAGATATTATTGTAGTGGTGTGTGGGTAGGATATTTCTGTGTTGGACATTAAAGAGGACATACCTGTGGTGAACAGTGGTGAGGATGTACCTGTGGTGGACATTGTGGAGGATATCCCTGTGGTGGACAGTGGGAAGGCCATTTCTATGGTGACAGTGAGAAGAACATCACTGTGGTAAACAGTGTGGAGCATGTCCCTGTGATGGACGGTGGGTAGGACTTCACTGTGGTGTACAGTGGGGAGGACTGTCCCTGTGGTGGACAGTAGAGAGGACGTCCCTGTGGTGGACAATGGGAAGGATGTCTCTGTGGTGAACAGTGGGGAGGATTTCCCTGTGGTTGACAGTGATGAGGACATCCCTGTGGTGGCCAGTGATGGAGGACATCTTTGTGGTGGACATTTTGGGAGGATTTCACTGTGGTGGATAGTGGGGAAGATGTCCTGGTGATGGACAGTGAAAAGGATGTTTATGTGGTGTGGCGGAGGATATCCCTGTGGTGGAGCATGGGGAGGACATCCCTGTGTTGGATAGTCAGGAGGACATACCTCTTTTGGACAGTCCGAGAGCATGGATCTGTGCTGGACAGTGAGGAGCACCTCCCTCTGGTGAACAATGGGTAAGAAGTCCCTGTGGTGGACAGTGGGTAGACATCCCTGTGGTGGACAGTGGGAAGGACATCCATTTGGCGGACATTGGAAAGGACATCTCTATGGTGGACAATGGTGAGGAAGTCTTTGTGTTGGACAGTTTGAAAGATATCCCTCTGGTGGACAGTGATGAGGATGTTTCTGTTGTAGACATTTGAACGGACGTCACTGTTCTGGACAGTGGAGAGTACCTTCCTGTGCAGGAGAGGTGGGAAGGAAGTCCCAGTGGTGGACAGTGGGGAGGACATCCCTGTGGTAGGACAGTGGAGAGGACCTCCCTGTGGTGGACAGTAAGAAGGACGTCATTGTGGTGGACAGTGGTTAGGATGTCCCTTTTATGGACAGTGGGAAGGACAATGCTGTGGTGGAAAATGGGGCAGATGTCCTTGTGGTGGACAATTTGGTGGATGTCGCTATAGTGGACGGAGGAAAGGATGTTTCTTTGTTAGACAATAGGGAAGGAGGTCCCTCTGGTGGACAGCAGGAAGTATGTCTCTTTGGTGGACATTTGGGAGGATGTTCCTATGGTGGACAGTGAAAAGGATGTCCCTTTGGTGGACAGTGGGAAGGGACATCCCTGTGGTGAACAGTGCAGAGGACCTCTCTGTGGTGGATAGTGGGGTGCACGTCCCTGTTGTGGACAGTGGAAAGGATGTCCCTGTAGTACACAGTGGTGATATAAGGCCCCCAGGAATAGAGGACCTCACCCAAGCCTCAGGAATTCTCAGCCACCCATTTAGTGCAAGACACCGAAGTTGATGTAATCAGCAAGAAGCATATTTTAATCAGTATACTGAGGTCAAGACCCATGACCCACACAGGGGCAGTGGGTTCTGACCCCAGGGCTTTGGAAACAGAGAGAATTTAAAGCCCAAAACCACAACTCAGGGGGGAACCACAACCCAGGAGGAGAAAGGAGGGCTATTGGAGAGCACCTGTGGAAAGTCCCAGCCCATTATTCTGTTTGTGAAAGGGTACAAAGAACAGGCTATTCTCCAAGAGACTATATGTCATCTATCTTGTGGTCAGCCAAGTTCCTGGTATCCAGGGTGTATGGGCACTCTAACTTGAACTCTCAGCTCAATCTCTATTCAATCTATCTTATGGTCAGTTTTTAGTTCCTGGTACCCATAGCGTTTGGCCACGCTGTCCTGAACTCCCAGCTCTGAACTCTATTCAATCTATCATAAATTTTGTCTTGTGGAAGATAGTTTCCTAGGACTCAGAGCACAGAATAAGCTAATCTGCACTCTTGACTCTATCTGTGAAGGGTTAAAAAATTTTTAACTCTTTCAATGACGATGTCCCTGTTGTGCACAGGAAGATGTCCTTGTGTTACACAGTGGGGAGGACTTCCCCGTTGTGCACAGGAAGATGTCCCTGTGATGCACTGTGGGGAGGATGTCCCTGTGGTGAACAGTGGAAAGGACATCACTGTGCTGGACATTGGTGTGGATGACCTTGTTGTGGACATAGGTAAGGACGTCACTGTGGTGCACAGGAGGACGTCCCTGTGGTGGACAGTGAGGAGGACATCACTCTGGTTAACAATGGGTAGGAAGTCCGTGTGGTGGTCAGTGGGGAGGATGTCCCTGTGGTGGACAGTGGGAAGGACGTCCCTGTGTTGGACAGTGTGTAGATCATCCCTTTGGTGGAGAGTGGGAAGGATGTCCCTGTGGTGAACAATGGTGAGAAGATCCTCGTGGTGGACAGTGGAGAGGATCTTTCTGTGGTGGACAGTGGAGAGGACGTCCCTGTGGTGGTCAGTAGTGACAATGTCCCTGTTGTGAACAGTGGTAAGGATGTTTCTGTGGCACACAGGAGAACATCCCTTTGGTGGACCGTGGGAAGTATATTCCTGTAGTGGAGAATGCATAGGACATCTCTGGGGTGGAGAGTGGTGAGGACATCCCTGGTGTGCACAGGAGGATGTTCCTGTGGTGCACAGCAGTAAGGATGTCTCTGTTTTGCACAGGAGGATGTCCCTGTGGTGCACAGTGGGGAGGATGTCCCTGTGGTGTACAGTTGGGAGGATGTCCCTGTGGTGGACAGTGGGAAGGATGTCCCTTTGGTGGACAGTAGAAAGGACGTCCCTGTGGTGGACAGTGAAGAGGACATCCCTGTTATGGAAGGTGGTGAAGACTTTCTGTGGTAGACAGTGGGTAGGGCATCCCTGTGGTGGACAGTGGAAAGGATGTTTCTGTGGTGGACAGCAGTGAAGAAGTCTCTGTCATTCTGTGAAAGATATCCTTCTGGTGGACAGTGATGAGTATGTTTCTGTGGTGGACATTTGAACGGACGTCACTGTTCTGGACAGTGGAGAGGACCTTCCTGTGGTAGAAAGTGGAAAAAAGTCCCAGTGGTGGACAGTCTGTAGGACATCCCATTGGTGCATAGAGGGGAGGATGTCCCTGTGGTCGACATTTGGGAGAATGTCCCTCTGTGGACAGTGGGAAATACATCCGTTTGGTAGACAGTGATGAGGACATCCCTGTGCTGGACAGTGAGGAGGACCTACCTCTGCAGGACAATGGAAAAGATGTCCCTGTGGTGGACAGTGGGGAGGATGTCTCTGTGGTGAACAATGGGAAGGATGTAACTGTGCTGGACATTGGTGTGGACGACCCTGTGGTGGACAGGTATAAAGAAGTCTCTGTGGTAAACAGTGGGGAGGAACTCCCTCTGGTGTACAGTGGGGAGGAAATCACTGTGGTGGACTGTAATAAGGATGTCTGTGTGGTGAACAGTGGGAAGGACATCCCTGTTGTGGACAGTGGGAAGGAACTCCCTGTGGTGCACAGTGAGGAGGATGTCCCTGTGTTGGACAGTTGGCAGAATGTCCCTGTGGTGGACAGTGAAAAGGACATCACTTTGGTGGACAGTGGGAAGGGTATTCCTGTGGTGGACAATGGGAAGGATGTCCTTGTGTTGAACAGTGGGGAGGAACTCCCTGTGGTGGACAGTGGAGAGGATGTTTCTCTGGTAGACAATGGGAAGCATGTCCCGAGGTGGACAGTAGTCACGATGTCCCTTTTTTGGACAGTGGTGAGGACTTTTCTGAGGTGCACAGGAGAACATCAGTTTGGTGGATTGTGGGAAGTATGTCCCTGTAATGGAGGGTGCATAAGATATCTTTGGGGTGGACAGTGGTAAGGATGTATCTAGTTTGCACAAGAGGAAATTCCTGTGGTGCAGAGAGTTAAGGATTTCCCTGTTTTGCAAAGGAGAATGTCCCTGTGGTGTTTAGTTGGGAGGATGTCCCTGTGGTGGACAGTGGGAAGGACAACCCTTTAGTGGACAGTAGAAAGGATGTCTCTGTTGTGGACAGTGGGGAGGACATCCCTGTGGTGGACATTGGAAGGAAGTTTCTGTGGTGGACAATGGGAAAGATATCGCTGTGGTGGACAGTGATGAGGATGTTTCTCTGGTGGACATTTGAAATGGCATCACTGTGGTGAACAGTGGAGAGGACCTTCATGTGGTGGACAGAGGGAAGGAAGTCCCTGTGTTGGATGGTAGTTAGGACGTCCCTGTTTTGGACAGTGCATAGGACATCCCTTTGGTGAACAGTGATGAGGATGTACCTGTGGTCTACAGTTGGGAGAACATCCTCTTGTGGACAGTGGGAAGTACGTTCCTTTGATGGACAGTGGTGAGGACATACCTGTGCTGGACAGTGGGGAGGACCTCCCTCTTCTGGACAGTGAGGAGGACAACCTTGTGGTGGACAGTGGAAAGGATGTCCCTGTGACCCACAGTGGTGAGGACGTCCTTCTTGTACACAGAAGATTGTCCCTGTGGTTCACAGTGGGGGAGGATATCCATGTGGTGAACAGTGGGAAGGATGTCACTGTGCTGGACATTGGTGAGGACAACCCTGTGGTGGACAGTGGTAAAATAGTCGCTGTGGAGGACAGTGGAGAGGCCATCCCTATGGTAGACAGTAGTGACAATGTCCCTGTTGTGGACAGTGGTGAGGACTTTTCTGTGGTGCACAGAAGAACGTCCCTTTGGTGGACCATGGGAAGTATGTCACTGTAGTGCAGAATGTGTAGGATATCTCTGGGTTGACATTGGTGAGGACGTCCCTAGTGTGCATAGAAGGATGTTCCTGTGGTGCACAGTGGGGAAAATGTCCCTGTGGTGAACAGTGGGAAGAACATATCTTTAGTGGACAGTGGGGATGATGTCCCTGTGAGGAATAGTGGGGAGGACATCCCTGTGGTGGACAGTGGGGAGGATGTCCCTGTGGTGGCCATTGGGTAGATCGTCCCTTTGGTGGAAAGTGAGAAGGACATTCCTTTGGTGGACAGTGGAGAGGAGGTCCTTGTAGTGGACAGTGAGGAGGAACTCCCTCTGGTGGACAGTGGGAAGGACATTCCTGTGGTGGACTGTGGGAGGGTCATCCCTGTGGTGTAAAGTAGGGAGGATGTTTCTGTAGTGGACATTGGGAAGGACGTCCCTGTGGTGAACAGTAGGAAGGATATTTCTGTGGTGAATAGTAGGAAGGACATCCCTGTGGTTACATTGGGAAGGATGTCCCTGTTGTGAACAGTGGAAAGGATGTCTCTGTTGTACACACAAGAATGTCCCTGTGATGCACAATGAAATGATGTCCCTGTGATGAACAGTGAGGAGGACATCACTTTGCTGGTCATTTGAGAGGACGACCCTGTGGTGGACAGTGGAAAGGACCTCCCCGTGGTGGACAGTGGAGAGAAATTCCCTCTGGTGGACAGTGGGGAGGACATCGATGTTGTGAACAGTTTGAAGGACATCCCTGTTTTGGACAGATAGGAGGATGTCCCTGTGCTGGACAGTGGGAAGAACATCACTTTGGTGGACAGTTGGGAGGGCATCCCTCTGGTAGAAAGTGGGAAGTAGGTCCCCGTGGTGGACAGTGCGAAGGATGTCCATGTGGTGGACAGTTTGGAAGACATCCTTGTGGTAGACAGTGGGAAGGACGTCCCTGTTGTGGACAGTGGACAGGATGTCCCTGTGGTCAACAGTGGTGAGGACATCACTCTTTTACACAGAAGGATGTCACTGTGGTTCACAGTGGAAAAAATGTCCCTATGGTTGACAGTGGAAAAAAGTCCCTGTTATGGACAGTGGGAAAGATGTCCCTGTGGTGGACTGTGGGGTGACCTCCCTGTTGGTGACAGTGGGTAGGACATTCCTGTGGTGGACAGTGTGTAGTACCTCTCTGTGATGGACAGAGGGAAGGATGTCCCTGTTGTGTACAGTTAAAGGACTTCTCTGAGGTGGACAGTGGGGATTATGTCCCTCTGGTGGACAGTTGCAAGGACGTCTTTGTGGTGGAAAGTGGAAAAAGCATCCCTTTGGTGGACAGTGGGAAGGATGTCTTGGTGTTTGGCAGTGGGAAGGACATCCCTGTGGTAGACAGGGAGGAGGATGTTCCTGTGGTGTTCAGTTAGGTGGACGTCCCTGTGGTGTACAGTAGGAAGGACGTATTTTGGTTGACAGTGGAAAGAACATCCCTGTGGTAAACTGTGGTGAGGACATCTTTGTGGTGGAAGGTGGGTAAGACCTCCCTGTGGTAGACAGTGGGAAGGACTTCCCTATGGTGAACAGCGAGGAGGACGTTTTTGTGGTGGACTCTTTGAAAGATATCCCTCTGGTGGACAGTGATGAGGATTTTTCTGTTGTGGACAGTTGAAAGGACATCACTGTGGTGGACAGTGGAGAGGACCTTCCTGTGGTGGAGAGTGGGAAGGAAATCCCAGTGGTGGACAGTGGGGAGGACATCCTTGTGGTGGACAATGGAGAAGACCTCCCTGTGATGTTTATCGGGAAGGCCCTCCCTGTGGTGGACTTTGGGAGGATGTCCTTGTGGTGTACATTTTGACAGATGTCCCTGTGGTGGACAGAGGGATGGATGTCCCTTTGTTGGACAATGGGAAAGAGGTCCTTGTGGTGGACAGTGGGAAGTACATCTCATTGGTGGACAGTTGGAAGTATGTCCCTATGGTTGACTATGAAAAGGACGACCCTGTGGTGAACAGTGGTGAGGATGTACCTGTGGGGACTGTGTGGAGGACATCCCAGTGGTTGAGAGTGGGTAAGACTTCCCTGTGGTGGACAGTGAGAAGAATGTTCCTGTGGTGAACAGTAGCGAGGACGTCCCTGTGGTGGACAATTGGAAGGATGTCCTTTGGTGGACAATGGGAAGGAGGTCCTTGTGGTGGACAGTGGGAAGTATGTCTCTTGGTGGACAGTCAGAAAAATGTCCCTATGGTTGACTGTGAAAAGGACAACCCTGTGGTGAACAGTGTCGAGGACATCTCTGTGGTGGACTGTGTGGAGGACGTCCCAGTGGTTGACAGTGGGTAGGACGTACCTCTGGTGGACAGTGGGTAGAACCTCTCTGTGATGGACATTGGGAAGAAGGTTCCTCTGGTGAACAGTTGCGAGGACATCCCTGTGGTGGACAATGGGAAGGATGTCCTTTGTTGGATAGTGGGAAGGATGTCCCTTTGGTGGACAGTGTAGAGGATGTTTCTGTCATGGACAGTGGGGAAAAATTCCTTGTGGTAGACAGTGGCTAGGAATTCTCAGTGGTGGACAGTGGGGAGGACATCCATTTTTTTCGACAGTGGAGAGTACGTTTCTGTGGTAGAATGTGGCAAGTATGTCCTTGTGGTGGAGTGCGAGGAGGATCTCTCTTTGGAGGACAGTAGGAAAGACATCCCTGTGGTGGACAGTGGTGAGATAATTCTGTGGTGGACAGTATAAAGGACGTCACAATGGTGGACAGTGGGGAGGATGTCACTGTTGTGTCAGTTGTGAGGACATCTCTGTGGTGGACAGTGGAAAGGACATCCCTTTGGTGGACATCGAAGGGACGTCCCTGTGGTGGACAGTGGAGAGGACATTTCTGATTTGGACAGTGGGAAGGACGTCCCTGTGATGGGCAGTGGGAATGACATATTTGTGGTGGAACGTGGGGAGGATGTCCCTGTGGTGTTCAGTTGGGAGGATGTCCCTGTGGAGGACAGTGGGAAGGACGTCCTTTTGTGGACAATGGAAAGGACTTCCATGTGGTGGACAGTGGGAAGGATGTCCTTGTGATGGACAGCGGGGAGGAAGTCTCTGTGGTGGAGAGTGGAAAGATATCCCTCTGGTAGACAGTAATTAGGACATTACTGTTTTGGACAGTTGAATGTTTGTCACTGTGGTGAACAGTGGAGAGGACCTTCCTGTGGTGGACAGTGGGAAGGAAGTCTCAGTGGTTAACAGTGGGGAAGATGTCCCTGCTGTGGTCAGTGGTAAAGATGTCCCTGTGGTGGACATTGGGGAGGATGTCTTTGTCATGGACACTTTGGCAAATGTCCCTGTGGTGGACAGAGGGAAGGACGTACCTTTGTAAGACAATGGAAGGAGGTCTTTGTGGTGGACAGTGGGAAGTACATCTCATTGGTGGACAGCTGGAAACACATCTCTATGGTTGATTGTGAAAAGGACGACCCTGTGGTGAACAGAGGTGAGGACATACCTGTGGTGGACTGTGCGGAGGACCTTCCAGTGGTTGACAGTGGGTAGAATGTCCCTGTGGTGGACAGTAGGTAGGACCTCTCTGTGATGGACAGTGGGTAGGACCTCTCTGTGATGGACAGTGGGAAGAACATCACTGTGGTGAACAGTGTATTGGACATCCCTGTGGTGGTCATTGGGGAGGATGTCCCTGCTTTGGACAGTTTGCAGAAGTCTCTGTGGTTGAGAGTGTGAAGGACGTCTCTTTGGTGGACAGTGGAAAGGACTTCCCTGTGGTGGATAGTGGGGAGGAAGTCCCTGTGGTGCACAGTTGCGAGGATGTCCCTGTGGTGGACAATGGGAAGGACATCTTTTGGTGGACAGTGGGAAGGATGCAACTTTGGTGGACAGTGGAGAGGATGTTTCTATGGTGGACAGTGGGGAGGACTTCCTTGTGGTAGACAGTTGGTAGAAAGTTCTTATGGTAGACAATGAAGAGGACATCCCTTTTTCGACAGTGGGGAGGATGTTTCTTTGGAAAACTGTGGGAAGGATGTCCCTATGGTGGAGAGCGAGGAGAATCTCTCTTTGGAGGACAGTGGGAAAGACGTCCCTGTGGTGGACAGTGGTGAGATGATTCTGTGGTGGACAATATAAAGGACGTCACTGTGGTGGACAGTGGGGAAGATATCACTGTTGTGGACAGTGTGAAGGACTTCCCTGTGGTGGACACTGGGGATTATGTCCCTGTGGTGGAGAGTTTCGAGGACATCTCTGTGGTGTCAGTAGGAAGGACGTCCCTGTGGTGGACAGTCGAGAGGACATCACTGTTTTATAAAATTGGAAGGATGTCCCTGTTTTGGGCAGTGCGAAGGATGTCCCTGTTGTGTTCAGTTGGGAGGACCTCCTTGTGGTGCACAGTGGGAAGAACATCCTTTTGGTGGAATGTGGAAAAGATGTCACTGAGCTGGACAGTGGGGAAGACCTTCCTGTGGTAGACAGTGGGTTGGACTTACCTGTGTTGGACAGTGGGAAGGATGTCCCTGTGATGGATAGCGTGGAGGAAGTCTCTGTGGTGGACAGTGGGAAATATATTGCTCTGGTTGGCAGTGATGAGGACTTTCTGTTGTAGACAGTTGAAAGGACGTCACTGTGTTGGTGAGTAGACCGGACCTTCCTGTGGTGGACAGTGGGAAGGAAGTCTCATTGGTGAACAGTCTGGAGGAAGTCGCTGTGGCGGAGAGTGGCGAGGACCTCCCTGTGTTGAACAGTGGAAAGGATGGCACTATAGTGAATAGTGATTAGGATGTCCCTGTTTTGGTCATTGGAAAAGACATCTCTGTGGTGGACAGTGGGGAGGATGTCCTTGTCGTGGACACTTTGGTGTATGTCCTTGTGGTAGAGAGAGTGAAGGACAACACTTTGTTGGACAATGGGAAAGAGGTCCTTGTGGTGAACAGTGGAGAGGACATCACTGTTTTATACAATGGGAAGGATGTCCCTGTGGTGCACAGTGGGAAGGATGTCCTTTTGGTGGAAAGTGGGAAGGACATCCCTGTGGTGGACAGTGGGGAAGAGCTCACTGTAGTAAACAGTGGGTTGGACTTACCTGTGGTGGACAGTGGGAAGGATGTCCTTGTGATGAAGAGTGGGGAGGAATTCTCTGTGGTGGACAGTGGGAAATATATTGCTCTGGAGGACAGTGATGAGGACATTTCTGTTGTGGACAGTTGAAAGGACGTCACTGTGGTGAACAGTGGAGAGGACCTTCCTGTGGTGGACAATGGGAAAAAAGTCTCATTGGTGAACAGTCAGGAGGATGTCCCTGTGGTGGACAGTGGAGAGGACCTCCCTGTGGTGGACAGTGGGAAGGATGGCACTGTGGCAGACAGTGGTTAGAATGTTCCTGTTGTGGTCATTGGGAAAGACATCTCTGTGGTGGACAGTGGGGAGGATGTCCTTGTCGTGGACACTTTGGCCAAAGTCCCTGTGGTGGACAGAGGGAAGGACATCCCTTTGTTGGACAATGGGAAGGAATTCCTTGTGGTGGACAGTGGTAAGTATGTATCGTTGGTGGACAGTGGGAAGGACTTCCCTATGGTTGACTGTGAAAAGGAAAACCCTGTGGTGAACAGTGGCGAGGACGTCTCTGTGGTGGACTGTGCGGAGGACGTCCCAGTGGTTGACAGTGGGTTGAACATCTATGTTGTGGACAGTGGGTAGGACCTCTCTGTGATGGAAAGTTGGAAAAACGTCCCTGTAGTGGACAGTGGGGAGGAAGTCTCTGTGATGCACAGTTGCGAGGATGTCACTGTGGTGGACAATGGGAAAGACGTCCTTTGGTGGGTAGTGGGAAAGACGTAAATTTGTTGGACAGTGGAGAGGACGTTTCTGTGGTGTACAGTGGGGAGGACTTTTTTGTGGTAGACAGTGGGTAGCAAGTCCCTGTGGTGGACAATGGGGACGACATCCTTTCTTTGGACAGTGGGGAGGATGTCCCAGTTGTGCAAAGAGGATGTCCCTGTGGTGTACAGTATGGAGCATATTCCTGTGGTGAACAGTGGGAAGGTTGTCACTGTGCTGGACATTGGTGTGGACCACCTTGTGGTGGACAGAGGTAAGGACGTCCTTGTACATAGGAGGATGTCACTGTGCTGGCCAGTGAGGAGGACCTCCCACTGGTGAACAAGGGGTAGGAATCCCTGTGGTGGACAGTGGGGAAGATGTTCCTGTGGTGGACAGTGGGAAGGATGTCTGTTTGGTGGACAGTGGAAAGGACGTCCCTGTGGTGGACAGTGGGGAGGACATCACTGTTGTGGAATGTGGGGGAGACCTCCCTGTAGTAGACAGTGAGTAGGACATCCCTGTGGTGCACAGCAGGGAAGAAGTCTCTGTGGTGGACTGTGGTAAAGCTATCCCTCTAGTGGACAGTGATGTGGACATTTCTGTGGTGGACAGTTGAAAGGACGTCATTGTGGTGGACAGTTGAAAGGACGTCATTGTGATGGACAGTGGAGAAGAACTTCCTGTGGTGGAGAGTAGGAAGGAAGTCCCAGTGGTGGTCAGCTGTGAGGACCCCCCTGTGGTAAACAGTGGGTAGGAAGTCCCTGTGGTGGACAGTGGAAAGGATGTCCCCTTTTTGGACAGTGGGGAAGATGTTTCTGTGGTAGATTTTTGGAAGGATGTCCCTGTGTTGGAAAGCAAGAGGATTTCCCTTTGAGGACAGTGGGAAAGATGTCACTGTGGTGGACAGTGGTGAGAATGTCCCTGTGGTGCACATTTTGTAGGATGTCACTCTGATGGAAAGTGGGAAAGAAGGGTCTGTGGTGGACAGTAAAAAGGAAGTCCCTGTGGTGGACAGTGTAGAGGACCTCCCACTGGTGAACAATGGGTAGGAAGTCTCTCTGGTGGACAGTGGGGTGGATGACCCTGCAGTGGACAGTGGAAAAGATGTCCCTGTAGTTCACAGTGTTGAGGAAGTTTCTGTTGTGCACAGGAAGATGTCCCTGTGCTGTACAGTAGGGAGCATATTCCGGTGGTGAACAGTGGAAAGGTTGTCACTGTGCTGGACATTGGTGTGGACCACCTTGTGGTGGACAGAGGTAAGGACGTCCTTGTACACAGGAGGACGTCCCTGTGCTGGACAGTGAGGAGGACCTCCCACTGGTGAACAATGGGTAGGAAGTCCCTGTGGTGGACAGTGGGGAAGACGTCCCTGTGGTGTTCAGTTGGGAGGATGTCCCTGAGGTGGACAGTGGGAAGGATGTCTTTTTGTGGACAATATAAAGGACGTACCTCTGGTGGACAGTGGGGAGGACATCTCTGTGGTGGATAGTGGGAAAGACCTCCATTTGGTAAGCAGTGGGTAGGACATCCTTGTGGTGGACAGTGGGGAGGATATCCCTGTGGTGGATGGTGGGAAAGACCTCCATTTGGTAGGCAGTGGGTAGGACATCCTTGTGGTGGACAGTGGGAAGGACCTTCCTGTGGTGGACAGTGGGGAAGAAGTCTCAGTGATGGACAATGGAAAAGATATCCCTCTGGTGGACAGTGATGGGGAGGTTACTTGGTGAAGAGTTGAAAGGACTTCACTGTGGTGGACAGTGGAGAAGACCTCTCAGTGGTGGACAGTGGGAAGGAAGTCCCAGTAGTGGATAATGGGGAGGATGTCCCTGTGGAGTACAGTGGAGAGGACCTTTCTGTTGTGGCTAGTGGGAAGGATGTCAATTTTTTGGACAGTGGAAAGAGCATGCCTGTGGTGGACACTGGGAAGGAAGTTTCTGTGATGGACAGTAGGGAGGACCTCCCTGTGGTGCACAGTGTGGAGTACATCCCTGTGGTGTACATTGGGAAAAACATCACTTTGTTGCACAAAGGAAAGGACGTCCCTTTGGTGGACAGTGGAAAGGACGTACCTGTGGTGGAAGGTGGGGAACACTTTCCTGTGGTGGACAGTGGGGAGGATGTTCTTGAGGTGTACTGTGAAAAAACATCCCTGTGGTGGACAGGAGGGAAGAAGTCTCTGTGGTGGACAGTGGGAAAGACATCCTTGTTGTGGACAGTGATGAGGATGTTTCTGTGGTGGACAGTGGAAAGAACGACCCTGTATTAGACAGTGGAAAGGACCTTCCTGTTGTGGACAGTGGAAAGGATTTTCCAGTGGTGGAGAGTGGGGAGGACATCCCTGTTTTGTACAGTGGGAAGGACATCCCTGTTGTGTACATTGGGGAGGATGTCCCTGTGCTGGCCAGTTGGCGGACATCCCTGTGGTGAACAGTGGAAAGAACATCCCTTTGGTGGACAGTGGGAAGTACGTTTCTGTGTTAGACTGTGGGAAGGATGTCACTTTGTGTATAGTGGGAAGGATGTCCCTATGGTGGACAGTGGAAATAACATCCCTCTTTTTATCAGTGTGGAGGACATCCTTATGGTGGACTGTGGGGAGGACCTACCTGTGGTTGACAGAGTGTAGGAAGTTCCTGTTGTGGACAGTGGGTAGGACCTCTCTGTGGTGGACATGGTAAGGATGTCCCTGTTGTGGACAGTGTGAAGGATTTTCTGTGGTGGATAATGGGTATTATGTCCCTGTGGTGGACAGGTGTGAGGACATCACTGTGGTGGACAGTGTGAAGGAAGTCCCTTTGGTGGACAGTGGGAAGGACGTCCCTGTGGTGGACAGTGGAGAGGACATTTCTGTTGTCGACAGTGAAAAGGACGTCCCTGTGTTGGGAAGTGTAAAGGACGTGTCTGCGGTTGACAATGGGGAAGCTATCCCTGTGGTGTTCAGTTGGGAGGATATTCCTGTGGTGGACAGTGTGAAGGAAAGCCTTTGTGGACATTATAAAGCACGTAACTGTGGTGGACTGTAGAGAGGACATCCCTGTGGTGGATGGTGGGGAAAGAACTCCATTTGGTAGGCAGTGGGTAGGACATCCTTGTGGTGGACAGTGGGAAGGAACTTCCTGTGGTGGACAGTGGAGAGGAAGTCTCTGTGGTGGACATTAGGGAAGACATCCCTCTGGTGGACAGTTATGAGGATGTTTCTGTGGTGGACAGTTGAAAGAACGTCACTGTGGTGGACAGTGGAAAGGACCTTCCTGTGGTGGACAGTGGGAAGGAAGTCCCAGTGGTGGATGGTGGGGAGGATGCCCCTGTGGTGGACAGTGGAGAGGACCTGCCTGTGGTACAGAGTGGGAAGGACGTGACTGTGGTGGACAATAGTTAGGACGTCCTTGTTGTGTACAGTGGGAAGTATGTCCCTGTGATAGACAGTGGGGAGGATGCCCTTGTGGTGGACAGTTTTTTGGATGTCCCTTTTGTGGACAGAGGGAATGACATCCATTTGTTGTACAATGGGAAGGAGGTTACTGTGGTGGATATTGGGAAGTACATCTCTTTTGTGTACAGTTGGAAGGACGTCTCTATGGTGGACAGTGGAATGTATGTCGCTGTGGTGGACAGTGGTGAGGATGTCCCTGTGGTGGAAAGTGGGAAGGTTGTCCCTTTTGTGGACAGTGGGAAGGACTTCCCTTTGGTAGACTGTGGAGATGAAGTTTTGTGGTGGACAGTGAGGAGGACCCTCCTGTGGTAGACAGTGGGTAAGCAGTCCCTGTGGTGGACATTGGGAAGGATGTCCCTTTTTTGGACTATGGAAGGACGTCCCTGTAGTCGAAAGCAAGTAGGATCTCTCTTTGGAGGACAGTTAGAAAGATGTCTCTGTGGTGGACAGTGCTGAGATGTTTCTGTGGTGGACAGTAAAAAGGACATCCCTGTGGTGAACAGTGGAGAAGACCTTCCTGTGGTGGACAGTGGGTATGATGTCTCCATAGTTGACAGTTGAAAGGACGTCACAGTGCTGGACAGTGGAGAGGACCTTCCTGTGGTGGACAGCGGGGAGGAGCTCTCAGCAGTAACAGAGAGGAGGATGTCCCTGTGTTGGACAGTTGAAAGGAGGTCCCTGTAGTGCACAGTGGTGATTATGTTCCTGTTGTGCACAGAAGGATGTCCCTGTGGTACACAGTGGTAAGGAAGTCCCTGTTGTACACAGAAGCATGTCCCTGTGGTGTACAGAGTGGAGGATGTCCCTGTGGTGAACAGTGGGAAGGAGGTCACTGTGTTGGACACTGATGTGGATGATCTGGTGGTGGAAAGAGGTAAGGATGTCCTTGTAGTAAACAAGAGGATGTCCCTGTGGTGGACAGTGAGGAGGACCTCCCTCTGGTGAACAATGGGTAGGAAGTGCCTGTGGTGTACAGTGGGGAGGACATCCTTGTGGTGGAAGGTGGGGAAGACCTCCCTTTGGTAAACAATGGGTAGGACATCCCTGTGGTGGACAGTGGGAAGAACATCCCTATGGTGGACAGTGGGGAGGAAGTCTTTGTTGTGGACAGTGGGAAAGATATCCCTCTGGTGGACAGTGATGAGGACATTTCTGTGGTGGACAGTTGAAAGGACGTCACTGTGGTGGACAGTGGAGAGGACCTTCCTGTGGTGGAGAGTGGGAAGGAAGTATCAATGGTGGACTGTGGGGAGGACATTCCTGTGGTGGACAGTGGATAGGACCTCCCTGTGGTGGACAAAGGGCAGGACATCACTGTGGTAAACAGTGGTTAGGGAATCCCTGTTTTGGACAGTGGAAAGGACATCCCTCTTGTGGACAGTGGGGTGGATGTCCTTATAGTGGACAGGTTTTTGGATGTCTCTGTGGTGGACAGAGGGAAGGATGTCCCTTTGTTGGACAATGGGAAGGAGGTCCTTGTGGCAGACAGTGGGAAGTACGTCTCTTGATGGATGATCAGAAGGATGTTTCTATGGTGGACTATGAAAAGTACGTCCCTGTGTTAAACAGTGGGAAAGACCTCTTTGTGTTGGACAGTGGGGAGGACATCTCTTTTGTGGATAGTGGAACAGATGTCCCTGTAGTGCACTGTGGTGAGGACCTCCTCGTTGTACACAGGAGGATGTTCCTGTGGTTCACAGTGTTGAGGATGTCTCTGTGGTGAACAGTGGGAAGGATGTCATTGTGATGGATATTGGTGAGGACAACCCTGTGTTGGACAGTGGTAAGGAAGTTCCTGTGGTCGACAGGGGAAAGGAACTCCCTCTAATTTACAGTGGCGAGGACATCTCTGTGGTAAACAGTGGGAAGGACATCCCTGTGGTAAACAGTGGGGAGGACATCCCTGTGGTGGACAGTGGTGAGGACGTTCCTGTTTTAGACAGTGGGAAGGTCATAACTTGGCTGGATGAAGGGATGAGCGTCCCTGTGGTGGTCAGCGGGAAGGACGTTCCCATAGTGGACAGTGGGGAGGATGTCACTATGGTGGACAGTTGTGATGATGTATTGTGTTGGACATGGGAAGGATGTTTCTTTGTTAGACAGTGGACAGGACTTCGCTGTTGTGGGCAGCGGGGAGGACATTACTGTTTTGAAAGGTGGGGAGCACCTCCCTGTGGTGGAGTGTGTGGAGGATGTCCCTGTGGTGGACAGTGGAAAGGATGTCCCTGTGGTGGACGGTGGAAAGGATGTCCCTGTGGTCAACAATGGAGAGGACCTTCCTGAGGTGGACAGTGGTAAGGAAATCCCAGTAGTGAACAGTGGTTAGAACATCACTGTGGTGGACTGTGGAGAGGACGTTCCTGCAGTGAACAGTGGAAAGGATGTCACTGTTGTGGACAGTGGGAAGGATGTCCCTGTGGTTGACAGTGGGAAGGATGTCACTCTGCTGGACAGTAAAAAGGGTGTCCTGTGGTGGACAGTGGAATGGACGTCCCTGTGGCCAACAGTGGAGAGAACCTTCCTGTGTTGGACAGTGGGAAGTACGTCTCTGTGCTGGACATTGATTAGATACGACCCTGTGGTGGACAGTGATAAGGATGTCTTTGTGGTGCACAGGAGTACATCAATGAAGTTGACCGTGAGGAAAACCTGCCTCTGGTGACCAATGAGTAAGATGTCCCTGTGGAGGACAGTGAGGAGGATGTCCTTGTGGTGGACAGTAGGAAGGACATCCTTGTGTTTGACAGTGGAAAGAATGTCCCTGTGGTTGACGGTGGGGAGGACATCCCTGTAGTGGACAGTGATAATGATGTCTTTGTGGTGCACAGGAGTATGTCCATGAAGTAGAAAGTGAGGAAAAACTCCCTCTGGGGAACAGTGGATAGGACGTCCCTGTGGTGGACAGTGAACAGGCTGTTTCTGTGGTGGACAGTGGAGAGGAACTCTCTGTAATGTACAGTGGGATTCACATATCTGTGGTGGACAGTAGGGAGTATGTTCCTGTTGTGGACAGTGGGAAGGATGTCCTTTTGGTGGACAGTGTGAAGGACCTGTCTGTGGTCGACAGTGGGTAGGTCGTCTCTGTGTTGGACAGTGGGGAGGACGTCTCTATTTTGGACACTGCAGAGGATGTTATTGTGGTAGACATTGTGAAGAACATCCCTGTGGTGGCCAGTGATTAGGCTATTTCTGTGGTGGAATGAATAAAGGACGTCCATGTGGTTTACAGTGGAGAGGACCTCACTGTGGTGGACAGTGGGAAGTATGTACCTGTAGTGGACAGTGGGGAAGACCTTTCTGGGGTGGACAATAGGAAAGAATGTCCCTGTGGTGGACAGTGGGAAGGACATACCTTTAAAGGACATTGGGTATGATGTCTTAGTGGTAAACTTTGGGGAGGATGTCCCTGTGGTGGACAGTGAGGAGGACCTCCCTGTGGCAGACAGTAGGTAGGATGTCACTGTGGTGGAGAGTTCAGAGAACATCCTTGTTTTGGACAGTGGGAAGGACACTTCTGTGGTGGACAGTTTAAAATACATCCCTGTGGTGGACAGTGGGAGGACCTTTCTGTTTTGGACAGTGGGAAGAATGTCCCTGTGGTGGACAGTGGGGAGTACAACCCTGTGGTGGACAGAGGGAGTACCTTGCTTTGGTGGACAGTGGGAAATACATCCCTGTGTTGGACTGTGAAGTGGAGGTTACTGTGGTAGACAGTGGTGAGGACGTTTCTGTGGTGGACAAGAGAAGATCCCTTTGGTGAACCATGTGAAGGATGTCCATGAAGTGGAGAGTGCAAAGAACATTTCTGGTGTGGACAGTGGTGACAAGTTTCCTGGTGTGAACAGGAGGATGTCCCTGTGGTGCACAGTGGTAAGAACATCCTTGTTTTGCATGGGAGGATGTCGTTGTGGTGCACAATGTGGAGTATGTAGCAGTGGTAAATCTGGGAAGGGTGTTTCTTTGGTGGACAGTGGGGAGGATATTTCTGTGGTGGACAGTTGGAAGGAAGACCCTGTGGTGGACACTGGGAAGGATGCCCAGTTTTGGACAGTGGGGAGGACATTTCTGTTGTGCACTGGAGGGTATCTCTGTGGTGCCAATTGGGGAGGATTTCCCTTTGGTTAACAATGGGAAGGACATAATGGTGCTGGACTTTGGTGAGGATGACCAATGTGATGCAGAGTGGTAAAAACGTCCTTCTCGTACATAAGAGGATGTCCCTGTGGTGTTCAGTGGGAAAAAATTTCTGTGGTGTCCAGTGAGGTGGATGTCTCTGTGGTGGATGGTTGGAAGAATGTACCTGTGGTAGACTGTGGGGAAGACAACACTGTGGTAGATAGTGTAAAGTATGTCCCAGATGTGGACAGTGGGGAGGATGTCCCTGTGGTGGACTGTTTGGAGGACATCCCTGTGGTGGACAGTGGGAAGGACATCCCTGTGGTGGACAGTGGGAAGGACATTTTTGGTGGACAGTGGGAAGGATATCCCTCTTGTGGACAGTTGGATGGACAATCACTTTCATTGACAGTGGGAAGGATGTCACTTTTGTGGATAGTGGGAAGGATGTCGCTGTGGTGGACAGTGGGGATGATGTCTCAGTGGTGCATAGGAGGACATCCCTTTGGTGGACTGTGATATGGACGTCCCTGTGGTGGACTGTGGGGAGGAAGTTTCTGTGGTGGACAGTGGGAAGGACCACACTGTGGTGGACAGTTGGGAGGATGTCCCTGTGGTGGACTGTGGGGAACATGTTCCTGTGGTGGATGGGGGGGAGTACCTCAATCTGGTGGACAGTGGTAGCAGGTTTCTTAGGTGAACAGTGGGTGGACGTCCACTGTGGTGAAAAGTGAAATGCACCTCTCAGTTGTGGACAGGGAAGAGGATGTTTCTGTGGTGGACAGTAGGGATTACCTCCTTGTGGTAGACAGTGGTTAGTATGTCCCTGTGTTGGACAGTGTAGAGGAGGTCCCTGTTTGAAAGTGGGGAGGAGGTTTCTTTGGTGGACAGTTTGAAGGACATCTCTGAGGTGGATAGCAGGAAGAAATTCTTTGTGATGGACCATGGAAAAGGCATCACTGTGGTGAACAGTGATTAGGACATTTATATGGTGGACAGTGGAGAGGACTTTCTAGTGGTGGACAGTGGAGAGGACCTTCCTCTGATGGACAGTTGGAAGGATGTTTCTGTGTTGGAGAGTGGAGAGCATGTCTCTGTTCTGGACAGTGGGGAGTACGTCCCTGTAGTGGACAGTGGGCAGGATTTCCCTGTTGTGGACAGTTTGGAGGATGTCACTGTGGTGGACAGTGAGAAAGATGTCCCTTTGGTGGACAGTTTGAAAAATATTTCTGTGGTAGACAGTGCGGAGGATGTCCCTATTGTGGACAGTGGGGATGATGTCTCTGTTGTGGACAGTTGGAAGGACACTCCATGTCCTTTACACTGGGAAGGATGTCCCTTGGGTGGACAGTGGAAAGTACGTCACTTTGGTGAACAGTGGTGAGGATGTCACTGTGGTGGACAGTTGGGAGGAATTCCCTGTTGTAAACAGTGGGGAGGACATTCCTGTGGTAGACAGTGGGGAGGACTTTTCTGTGGTGGACAGTGTGGAGTACCACCTTGTGTCTGAGAGTGGGAAGGATGTTCTTTTTTTGGACAGTGGGGAAGACATTACTGTGGTGTACAGTGGGGAGGACCTCCTTCTAGTGGACAGTGGGGAGGACGTCCCTGTGGTGGACAGTGGAAAGGACCTCTCTGTAGTGGACAGTAAGAAGGACCTTTCTGTGGTGTGCAGTGGGAAGAACGTTCATGAGAGGACAGTGGGGAGGACACCTCTGTTGTGGAAAGTGGGAAGGACATTCCTGTGTTGGACAGTGAGGAGGATGTCCCTGTGGTGGACAGTGTGAAGGACGTCCCTATGGTGGACAGTGGAGAGGACCTCACTGTTCTGGACAGTGGGAAGGACATCCCTGTCATGGAGAGTGGGGAGAACCTCTCTGCAGAGGACAGTGGGGAGGACATCCCTGTGTAGACAGTGGAATATCCATGTAGTTCACAGTGGTGAGGACATCCCTGTTGTGAACAGAAGTGTGTCCTGTGGTGCACAGTGGGGAGGATGTCCCTGTAGTTAACAGTGGGAAGGACGTTTCTGTGGTGGACAGTGGGAAGGATGTCCCTGTGATGGACAATGGGGAGGACGTCCCTGTGGTGAACAGTGGGGAGGACCTCCCTGTGGCAGACAGTAGGTAAGACATCTCTGTGGTGGACAGTGGGGAGGACCTCCCTGTTTTACACAGTGGGGATGATCTCTTTGTGGAGGACAATGTGAAAGATGTTTCTGTGATGGACAGTAATGAGACGTTTCTGTGGTGGACAGTAAAAGGGAGGTTTTTGTGGTGGACAGTGTAGAGGACCTTCCTCTGGAGGAGAGTGGGAAGGATGTCACTGTGGTGAACAGTGGGGAGTATATCCCTATGGTGGACAGTGGGAGTACCTCGCTGTGGTGTACAGTAGGGCGGATATTGCTTTGGTGGACAGTGGAGAGGACATCTCTTTGGTGGACAAGAGAACATCCTTTTGGTGAACCATGTGAAGGATGGCCATGAAGTGGACAGTGCGAAGAACATCTATGGTGTGGACACTTGTTGAGGATTTTCCTGGTGTGAACAGGAGGATGTCCCTGTGGTGCACAGTGGTACGAACATCCCTGTTGTCCATGGGAGGATGTCCTTGTGGTGCAAAATGGGGAGTATGTACCAGTGGTTAACTCTGGGAAGGATGTTACTTTGGTGGACATTGGGGAGGATATTTCCATGGTGGACAGTGGGAAATATGTCCCTGTGGTGGACAATGGGGAGAATGTCCCTATTGTGGACAGTTGGGAGGAAATCCCTGTGATGGACAGTTTGAAGTACATCCCTTTGATGGTCAGTAGGAAGGACATCCCTGTGTTGGAAAGTGGGGAGGACCTCCCTCTTGTGGACAGTGGGGAGGATGTCTCTGTGGTGGACAGTGGAAAGGATGTCCTGTGGTGCACAATGGTGAGGAAGTCCCTGTAGTGCATAGGAGTTTGTCCCTGTGAGTCACAGTGGTGCACAGTTATGAGTATGTACCTGTGGTTTAGAGTGGGAAGTATGTCACTGTGTTTGACAGTTGTGTGGATATCCATGTGGTGGAGAGTGAAGAGGATTTCACAGTGGTGCACTGTGGAAAGGATGTCCCTGTGGTGAACAGTGGGAAGGACGTCCCAGTGGTGGACATTGGTGAGAAAGACCATGTGGTGTGCAGCGGTAATGATGTCCCTGTGGTGGACAGAGGGGAAGATGCCACTGTGGTGGTCAGTAGAAAGGATGTCCCTGTGGTGGAGTGTTGGAAGGACGTCCCTGTGGTGGACAGTGGGAAGGACATCCCTTTGGTAGACAGTGGGAAGGACCTCCCTGTGGTGGATATAGGGAAGGACGTTCCTGTGCTTTACAGTGGAGAGGACCTCCCTGTGTTGGACAGTGGGTAGGACATCCCTTATGGTTGACTGTGGGGAGGTCATTTTTGTTTTGGACAATGTGAAGGACATCCGTATGTTGGACAGTGGAAAGGATGTGCCTGTGGTGGACAGTTGGAAGGATGTCTCTTTGGTAGATAGTGCAGAGGATTTCTCTCTAGTGGAAAGTGAGGAGGACATTCCTGAGGATTACACTGTGGAGGACATCTGTGTGGTGGACAGTGGAAAGGATGTCCCTGTGGTGGACAGAGGGGAGGAAGTCTCTGTGGTGGACAGTGGGAAGGATGTCCCTCTCATGAAGAGTGCATAGGACATCCCTGGGTTGGACAGTGGTGAGGATTTCACTAGTGTGCACAGGAGCATATCCCTGTGGTGCACAGAGGTAAGGATAGCCCTGTTGTGTACAATAGGATGTTTTTGTGGAGCACAGTTGGGAGGATGTCCCTGTAGTGAACAGTAGGAAAAAAGTCACTTTGGTGGACAGTGGGGAGGAGGTCCCTTTAATGGACCGTTGGGAGTATATTCCTGTTGTGGACAATGTGAAGGACATACCTTTGGTGGGCAATGGGAAGGACATTCCTGTGGTGGATGGTGTGAAGTAAGTCTGTGTTGTGGACAGTGGGGAGGACATTTTTGTGGTGGACAATGGGAAGGAACTTTCTGTGGTGGACAGTGGAAAGGACGTCCCTGAGTGGACAGTGGGGAGTACATCCCTGTTGTGGAACGTGGAAAGGAGGTCCCTGTGGTGGATAGTGGGTAGGATGCCCATGTGCTGGACAGTTGAGAGGACATCCCTTTGGTAGACAGTGGGGAGGACATCCCTTTTGTAGACAGTGGAAAGAACATCTTTGGGGTGGACAGTGAAGAGTATGTTCCTGTGGTGGACAATGCAAAAAAAGTTTCTGTGGTGGACAGTGTGTAGGACCTCTCTGTGGTGGACAGTGCGAAGGATGTTTCTGTTTTGGACAGCGGGAAGGACGTCCCTTGTTGGACAGTGGGAAGAAAGTCCCTTTGGTGGACAATGGGAAGGATGTCCCTGTGGTGGACAGTGTGGAGGACCTCCCTGAGGTAGGATGTCCCCGTGGTGGACAGTTGGGAGGACAACTTGTTTTGGACGGGGGAGGACGTTTCTGTTTTGGACATTCAGAAGGATGCCCCTCTGGTGGATAGTGGGGAGGAACTGTCTGTGGTGGACAATGGGAAAGATGTCCCTGTGGTGGACAGTGATTAGGACATTTCTGTAGTGGAGCATGGGAATGACAATCCTATGGAAGACAGTGGAAAAGACATCACTGTGGTGCACAGTGGGGAGTATGTCCCTGTGGTGGACTGTGGGGAGGACCTCCCTGTGGTTGACAGTTGGTAGGACATCCCTGTGGTAGACAGTGTGAAGGACATTTCTGTGGTGGAGAGAGGGGAGGATATTTCTCTGGAGTACATTTGGAAATACGTCCATATGGTCGACAGTGATGAGATGTTTCTTTGGTGGACAATAAAAAGAACATCCCATTGGTAGGCAGTAGAGAGGACCTCCCAGTGGTAGACAATTGGAAGGATGTCCCTGTGTTGGACAGTGTGGAGGACATCTCTATGTTTAACAGTGAGGAGGACGTCCCTGTGGTAGACAGTAAAAAGGATGTCCCTGTAGTTCACAGTAGTGAGGACATCCCTGTTGTGCACAGGAGGATGTCCCTGTGGTACACAGCATTGAATCATCCCTGTAGTACAAAGAACGATGTCCTGTGGTGGACAGTGGAAAGGATGTACCTGTGGTTGGCAGTTGGGAGGATGTCCCTGTGGTGGACTTTGGGAAACACGTTCCTGTGGTGGACGGGGGGGAGCACCTCAATCTGGTGGACAGTGGTAGCAGGGTTCTTAGGTGGACAGTGGAGTGGATGTCACTGTGGTGAACAGTGAAATGGACCTCTCAGTTGTGGACAGGGAAGAGGATGTTTCTGTGGTGGACAGAAGGGATTACCTCCCTGTGGTAGACAGTGGTTAGTATGTCCCTGTGTTGAACAGTGTAGAGGAGGTCCCTGTTTGAAAGTGGAGAGGACGTTTCATTGGTGAACAGTTTGAAGGACATCTCTGAGGTGAACAGCAGGAAGGAATTCTTTGTGATGGACCATGGAAATACATCACTGTGGTGAACAGTGATTAGGACATTTCTATGCTGGACATTGCTGAGGATGACCCTGTGGTAGACAGTGGTCAGGACATCCTTGTGTTACACAGGAGAGTGCCCTTGTTGTGGACAGTGAGGAGGAACTTCCTGTGGTGAACAGTAGGTAGGATGTCCCTGTGGTGGACAGTGGGATGGACCTCTCAGTTGTGGACAGTTGAGAGGATGTTTCTGTGGTGAACAGTGCGAAGGACGTGCCTGTAGTGGAAAGTGGTTAGGACATCCATGTGGTGGTCTGTGTGGAAGAGGATTCTGTGGTGCAAAGTGGGAAGGACATCACTGTGGTGGACAGTGGGGAGGACCTTTCTGTGGAGGACAGTGAGGAGGACATCCCTCTGTTTGAAAGTAGAAAAGACTTCCTTGCGGTGGACAGTGGGGATGACATCCCTTTGGTGGACAGTGGTATGGACATCCCTTTGGTGGACAGTGGTATGGACATCCCTTTGGTGGACAGTGGGGAGAATGTTTTTGTGGTGGAGAGTGGGAAGGACACTTCTGTTGTGCACTGGAGGATGTCCCTGTGGTGCACAGTAGTGATGACATCCCTGTTGTGCACAGGAGGATGTCCGTGTGGTGCACAATGGGGAGGATGTCCCTGTGGTGAACACTGGGAAGGACTTCACAGTGCTGGACATTGGGGAGGACTACACTGTGGTGCAGAGTGGTAAGGATGTCCTTCAGGTAAAAGGAGGATATCCCTGTGGTGGACAGAGGGATAGACGTCCATGTAGTAGACAGTGGAAAGAACCTCCTTTTATTGGACAGTGAGAAGGACGTCCCTGGGATGGGCAGTGGGGAAGACATCCCTGTCGTGGACATTGGGAAGGACGTTTCTGTGGTGGACAGTGGGGAGGAAGTCCTTGTGGAGAACAGTTTGGAGAACGTCCCTGTGTTGGGCAATAAGAAAGACATCCCTTTGGTGGACAGTGGGTAGGACTTTTCTTGGTGGACAGTTGGAAGGATGTTCCTATTGTTGACAGTGGAGAGAACATCCCTGTGGTGGACAGTGGGTAGGACTTTTCTTGGTGGACGGTTTGAAGGATGTCTCTGGCCTGGACAGTGGGAAGGACGTCCCTGTGGTGGACAGTGGGCAGGAACTCCCTGTGTTGGAAAGTGGGAAGGACATCCCTTTGGTGGACAGTGGGGAAAACCTTTTTGTGGTAGACAGTGAGGAGGACCGCCCACTAGCGGACAGTGGGGAGGATGCTACTGTGGTGGACAGGGGGGAGGGTGTTCCTGTGGAGAACAATTGAAAGGATGTCCCTGGATTGCACAGTGGTGAGGATGACCCTGTTGTGCACAGGAGGATGTCCCTGTGTTGCACATTGGTTATGATGTCCCTCTGGTGAAAGGGGAAAGATGTCCCTGTGGTGGACATTGTTGAGAATGACCCATTGTGATCTTTGTGGTATGTCTTTTAAGGATGTCTTTGTGGTAAACAGGAAGATGTCTCTGTGGTGGCCATTGTGGTGGACTTCTCTTTGGTGGTTGGTTGGAAGCATGTACCTGTGGTGGACTGTGGGGAAAACATCCCAGTAGTGGACTGTGGAAGGGATGTCCCTTTGGTGGACATTGGAAAAGAGGTCCTTGTGATAAACTGTGGGGAGGACCTTTCTGTGGTGGACAGTGGGAAGGACGTCTCTATGGTGGACAGTGGGGTGGATGTCCCTATTGTGGACATTTGGGAGGAAATCCCTGTGGTGGACAGTTTGAAGGATGTCCATTTGGTGGACAGCAGGAAGGACATCCTTGTGTTGGACAGTGGGAAGGACCTCCCTCTTGTGGACAGTGGGGAGGATGTCTCTGTGGTGGACAGTGGAAAGGATGTCCTGTGGTGCACAATGGTGAGGAAATCCATGTAGTGCATAAGAGTATGTCAATGTGGGTCACAGTGGGTAGGAAGTCCCTCTGGTGAACAGTGGGGAGTATATCCCTGTGGTATACAGTGGGAAGTACGTCGCTGTGTTTGACTGTTGGGTGGATATCACTGTGGTGGACAGTGGGAAGGACATCCCTGTGGTGGACAGTGAGGAGGACTTTCTTGTGGTTGACAGGTAAGAGGACATCCCTGTGGTAGACAGTGGGAAGGATGTCTCTTTTGTGGACAGTGGGGAAGACATCCCTGTGGCGGACAGGCGGAAGGATGTCCCTGTTGTGGACAGAGTGAAGGACCTCCCTCTGGTGAACTGTAGGAAAGCCATCCCTGTGGTGAACAGAGGGGAGGACTTCTCTGTAGTGAACCATGAGGAGGGCATCCCTGTGGTTTACAGTGCAGAGGACATTCATGTGGTAGACAGTGCGGAGAAAGTTCCTATGGTTGACAGTGGGGAGAATTTCACTGTGATGGTCTGTGGGTAGGATGTCCTTGTGGACAGTTAGGAATAAGTTTCTGTCGTGGAGAATGTCCCTGTGGTGGATAGTGGAAAGGATTTCCATGTGGTGGTTACTACGGAGGACAACTCTGTGATGGACATTGGTGAGGACTTCCCTGTTGTGCACAGGAGAATGTCCTGTGGTGCACAGTTGGGAGGATGTCACTGTGGTTTACAGTGGAAATGACGTTACTGTGTCTGACAGTTGGGAGGATATCCCTGTGGTGGACAGCTGGGAGGATGTCTCTGTGGTGGAAAGTAGATAGGATTTCACTGTGGTGGACAGTAGGGATGACAAGAGAATGTCACTTCGGTGGATACTGGTAAGCATGATCCTGTAGTGGAGAGTTCATCTCATCTCTGTAATGGGCAATGGTAAGAACATCCCTGTTGTGCACAAGAGGATATCCCTGTGGTGCACAGTGTGAGGATATCTCTGTTGTGCAGAGGAGGATGTCCCTGACATGCAAGGTGGAAAAAATGTCCCTGTGTTAAACAGTGGAAAGGACATCTTTTTGGTGGACCTTGGTGTGAATGACCCTGTGTTGGACAGTGATAATGATGTCCCTGTGATGGACAGCAGGGAGAACCTCTCTGAGGTTGACAATGGGTAGGATGTCACTGTGGTGGACAGAGGGGAGGACATCATTGAGCTGGTCAGTGGGAAGGACGTTCCTGTGGTAGGCCATGTGGAGGACCTCCCTCTGGTGGACCGTGGGGAGGACATCCCTGTGCTGTACAGTGGAAAGAATGTCCCTGTGGTGCACAGTGGTGAGGAAGTCCCTGTTGTGCACAGGAGGATGTCCCTATGGTGCAGTGTGGAGGATGTCCCTTTGGTTAACAATGGGAACGATGTCACTTTGCTGGAAATTGTTGAGGACGTCCCTGTGGTGGACAATGGTAAGGACACCCTTGTGGTATACAGGAGGACGATCCTGTGGTGGAGAGTGGTGACAACATCCCTGTGGTGTCCAGTGGGGTGGATGTCTCTGTGGTGGATGGTGGGAAGAATGGACCTGTTGTGGATGGTGGGGAAACATCCCTGTGTTGGACAGTGGGAGGGATGTTCTTGTGGTGGACATTTAGGAGGATGTCCCAGTGTTGGACAGTGGAAAGAACTTCCTTTGATTGACAGTGGCTAGGAAATCCCTGTGTTGGACAGTGGGTAGGATGTCCCTGAGATGGACAGTGGGGAGGACGTCCCTGTGGTGAACAGTGGGGAGGACATCTCTGTGGGTGACAGTAGGAAAGATAGCCCTGTGATGGACAGTGATGAGGACGTTTCTGTGGTAAAGATTGGGAAGGACGTCCCCTTGGTGGACAGCAAGGAGGACCTCTCTGTGGTGAACTGTATGAAGGACGTCCTTGTGGTGGACAGTGGGGAGGACGTCCCTTTTTTGGAGAGTGCGAGGATGTCCCCGAGGTGGATAGTGGATAGGACATACATGTGGTGGACAGTATGTAGGATGTTCTGTGGTGCACAGTGGATAAGTCATCCCTGTGGTGGACAGTGGAAATGGCATCCCTGTTGTGGACAGTGGGGAGGATGTCCCTGTGGTGGACAGTTGAAAGGACGTCCCTGTGGTGGACAGTGGCAAAAAAAGTCCCTGTTATGGAAAGTGAGAAGCACATCACTCTGTTGGACAGTGGCGAGGATATTCCTGTGTTGGACAATTTGGAGGATGAACCCTGTGGTGGACAGAAGGAAGGACGTCACTTTGGTGGACAGTGAGAAGGATGTCCCTGTGATAAAGAGTCGTGAGGACGTCTCTGTGGTGGACATTGTGGAGCATGTCTGTGTGTTGGACAGATGGAAGGATATCCCTTTCGTGGAATGTGAGAAAAATGTCCCTGTGGTGGACAGTGAAAGAGATGTCCCTGTGTTGGACAGTGGGAAGAACATCCCTGTGGTGGACAGTGGGGAGGTCGACCCTATGGTGGAAGTGGGGAGGATGTTTCCTTGGTGGACAGTGGGAAGGATGTCCCTGTCGTGGGCTGTGGAAAGGAAGTCCCTATTGTGGACAATGGGGAGGATGTCCCTGTGGTGGATAGCAGGAAGGATCTTTCTGTGTTGGACAGTACAAAAGACATCCTTTGTGTTGACAGTGGTGAGGATGTCCCTGTGGTGGACAACAGAAAGGACATCACTTTGGTGGACAGTAGAGAAGATCTCCCTGTGTTGTACAGTGGCAAGGAGGTCCTTTTGGTGGACAGTGGGAAGCACATTTATGTTGTGGACATTGGGAAGAACGTCCCTGTTGTGGACATTGGGAAGGACCTCCTTGTGGTGAACAGTGCAAAAGATGTCCCTCTGGTGGACAATGGGGAGGAAATTTCTGTGGTGGACATTGGGAAGGATGTCCCTGTGGTAGACAGAGGAAAGGACGTGAACTTAGGTGGAAATTGGGAAGAACATCCCTGTGTTGGACAGCGGGGAGCACCTTTCTGTTTTGGACAGTGGAAAGGACATCATTGTTGTGGACAGTTGCAAGGACGTTACTAGTGTGGACAATGGAAAGGTCATCCCTGTGGTAGACAATAGAGAGAACCTCCCTGAGGTGAACAGTGAGAAGAAGGTCCCTGTGATGGACTGTGGGAAGGATATTTATATTGTGGACAGTAGAAAGCACGTCCCTGTTGTAAACATTGGGAAGGACCTCTGTATGGGAAACAGTGGGAAGTATGTCACTCTGGTGGACAGTGGGGAGGATATCACTGAGATGGACATTGGTAAGGACGTCCCTGTTGTGTACAAAAGGGAGGACTTTTTGTAGACAATTGGAAAAACATCTCTGTTGTAGACAGTGGGGATAACGTCTCTGTGGTGGACACTGGGGAGGACATATATCTTGTGGACAGTGGGGAAAAGTCCCTGTTCTGGACATTGGGAAAGACCTCCTTGTGGTGGACAGTTGGAAGGACCTCCCTGTGGTGGACAGTGGGAAGGACGTCCCTTTGGTGGAGAGTGGGAAGTACATCCATGTGGTGGACAGTGGGAATAAAGTCCCTGTTGTGGACTGTGGGGACGACATCCTTGTGGACATTTGGGAGTATGTTTCTGTGGTGCAGTAGAGAACGTCCTTGTGGTGGATAGTGGGAAGGATTTTTCTCTGGTGGTGAGTGTGGAGGACAACTCTGTGGTGGACATTGGTGAGGTCATCCCTGTTATGAACATGAGGATGCTTTTGTGGTGCACAGTTGGGAGGATGTCACTGTGGTTTAGAGTAGGATGAACATTACTGTGTTTGACCGTTGGAAGGATATCCCTGTGGTGGACATTTGGGAGGAACTCCCTGTGGTGGAGAGTGGAAAGGAATTCACTGTGGTGGACAGTGGGGATGATGGCCTTCTGTAAGTGGGGAGGACGTTCCTGTGGTGCACAAGAGAACATCACTTTGGTGGATAGTGGTTATCATGTCCCTGTAGTGGAGAGTGCTGAGGACATCTCTGTAGTGGACAGTGGTAAGAACATTCCTGTTGTGCACCGGAGGATGTCTCTGTTGTGCAGAGGAGGATGTCCCTGTCATGCACAGTGGAAAGAATGTTCCTGTGGTGAACAGTAGGAAGGACGTCCCTGTGGTAGACATTGGAGAGGACAACCCTGTAGTGGACAGTAGAAAGGACATCCCTGTGGTGGACAGAAGGGAGAACCTCTTTGTGGTGAACAGTTGGTAGGACGTCCCTGTGGTGGACAGAGGGGAGGATGTCACTGTGGTGGACCATGGGAAGGATGTCCCTGTGGTAGATAGTGCGAAGGAGTGCTCTCTAGTGGACAGTGAGGAGGACATCCATTTGGTGGACAGTGGAGTGGGCCTTCCTGTGGTGGACAGTGGGGAGCATGTTCCCGTTGTGGACAGTGGGAAGGACGTAACTGTGGTAGACAGTGGGGAGAATGTCCCTGTGAGGGACAGGTGGGAGGATGTCCTTCTGGTGGACAGTGGAGAGGACTTCCTTGTGGTGGACAGTGAAGGGGACCTCCCTATGGTGGATACTGGGTAGGATGTCCCTGTGGTGGACAGTGGAAAGGACATCACTTTAGTAGACAGTAGAGAGGACCTCCCTGTGGTGGACAGTGTGAAAGTGGTCCCTGTTGTGGAAAGTGGGAAGGACATTTATGTTGTGGACAGTGGGAAGGAAGTCCCTGTTGTGGACATTGGGAAGGACTTCTTTGTGGTAAAAAGTGGAAAGGATGTCCCTCTGGTGGACATTGGGGAGGAACTCCCTGTGGTGGACAGTGGGAAGGATGTCCCTCTGGTGCACAGAGGTGAGGATGTCCCTCTGTTGGACAGTGGGGAGGATGTCCCTGTGGTGGACAGTGGAAAGGAATTCCCTGTGGTGAACAGTTGGAAGGATGTCAGTTGGTAAATAGTGTGGAGGATATCCTTGTGGTGGACAGTGAGGTGGGTGTCCCTTAGGTAAACAGTGTGGAGGACATCATTCTTGTGCACAGTGTGGAATACATCCCTGTGGTGGACAGTGGTGAGGACTTCCCTCTAGTGGACAGTGAGGAGGAAATCCCTGTGGTGGACAGTAGGTGCACATTCCTGTGGTAAAGAGTGGAGGAGGGATTTGAGTGGGGTGGAGATTGAAGAGGTCGTCCTTGTGGTGGACTGTGGGAAAGAAGTTTTTATAGTGCACAGGAGGACGTCCCTTTTGTGGAAAATAAGAAGGACATATCTTTGATGGACAGTGCAGAGGCCATCTATGTGGAGTACAGTGAGAAAGACATCTCTGTGGTGGACAGTGGGGAGGCTGTCCCTTAGGTAAACTATGTGGAGGACTTTGCTCTGGTGGACACTGAGGGGAAAATCCCTGTGGTTGACCATCCCTGTGGTGGACAGCAGGAAGGATTTCAGTGGGGTGGAGAGTGAAGAGTACATCTTTGTGGTGGAGAGGGGGAAGACGTTCGTGTGGTTCATAGAAGTAAGTCCCTGTGGTGAAAAATTAGGATGATGTCCCTGTGGTGGACAGTGCAAAGGACATGTCTGTCATTAACAGTGAGGATCACATACCTGTGATGGACAGTGTGCAGGACATCAGTGTGTTGGACAGTGGGGAGAATGTTACTCTGTTGGAGAGTGAAGAGGATGTCCCTGTGGTGGAAAGTGGAAAGGAGGACCCAGTGGTGGACAGTAGTGAGGACACTTTTGTGGTGGACAGTGAGAAGGAAGTACCTATGGTGGACAGTGGGAAAAGCATCCCTGTGGTGAACAGTGGGGAGGACATCCCTAAGGTGGACAGGGGGGAGGACTTCTTCATGTTGGAGAGTGTGGAGGACATTTTTTTGGTGGACAGTGTGGTGGAATTCTCTCTGATACACCTATGGACGTCCTGGTGGTTAACAGTGGAAAGGATGTCCCTGTGGTGAACAGTGGGAAGGCTGTCCTTGTGGTGGATGGTGGGAATGATGTCCCTGTGGTGGTCAGTGGGTAGGGTGTCTTGTGGTGAATGGTGAGGAAAATGGGCCTGTAGTGGACAGTGAGGACATCCTGTGATGGAGAGTGGGGAGGACGTCCTTGTGGTGGACAGTGGGTATGATGTGGTGGACAATGTTAAGGATGTCCCTCTGGTGGACAATTGGGAGAACGTCCCTTTGGAGGACAGTGGAAATGATATCTTTTTGTTGGACAATCACTATGACATCTCTGTTGCGGACAGTGGGGAAGATGTCCTTCTGGTGGATAGTGGGGAGGATGTCCCCATGGTGGACAGTAAAAAGGGTGATGCTGAGGTGGACAGTGGGAAGGATGTCCCTGTGGTGGACAGTGGTAAGGATGTCTCTGTTGTGGACAGTGGGGAGGACATCCCTTGATGAACAGTGGGGAGGATGTCTCTTTTGTGCACAGGAGGACAACACTGTGATGGAGAGTGTAGAGGACATTACTGTGGTGAACAGTTGGGAGGATGTCCTTGTGGTGGACAGTGGATAGGAACTCCCTGTGAAGGACAATGAAGAGGATGTCCCTGTGGTACACAGGAGGATATATCTATAGCGGACTTTGAGGAGGACATCCCTGTGGTGGACTGTGGGGAGGACATTTCTGTGGTGGACAGTGAGAAGGACATACCTGTGGTGGACAGTGCAAAGAATGTACCTGAGTTGAACACTGGGAAGGACGTCTCTAGTGTGGACAGTGGGGATGAATTCCCTGCTCTGGGCAATGGGGAGGATGTACCTTTTGTGCAGAGGACATCTTTGTGGTATACGGTTGGGAGGAAGTATCTGTGGTGGACAGTGGAAAGGATGTCCCAGTAGTGGAAAGTGGAAAGAAGTCTATGTGGTGGAAAGAGGGGAGGAGGACATTTCTGCTGTGGACAGTAGAGAGGACTTCCTTGTGGAGCACAGGAGGACATCCCTTTGGTGGACAGTGGTGAAGACATCTCTGTGGTGGACAGTGAGGAGGACTTTTCTGTGGTAGACATTGGTGAGGATGTTTCTGTGGTGGGCAGTGGAAAAACATCTCTGTGGTGGACAATTGGGTGGATGTCCCTTTGGTGCACAGAAGGTGGCCTCTGTGGTGAACATTGGGGAAGATTTTCTTGTGGTGGACAGTGGGGAGGACATTGCTGTGGTGGACAGTGGGTAGAACATCTCTGTGATGGACAGTGAGGAGAATGTCCCTGTGGTGGAGAGTGGGAAAGATGTACCTGTGGTGTATAGTAAAAAGGTCATCCCTGTGGTTTACAGTGGGTAGGAAATCCCTGTGGTGGACAGTGGGGCGGACTTCTCTATGGTTAACAGTGGGGTAGACCTCCCTATGATGGACAGTGGAAAGTATGTTCCCATAGTGGACAGTGGGGAGGATATCCCTGTGTTGGGAAATGGGGAAGACATCATGTGGTGGACAGTTGGGAGGATGTACCTGTGTTGGATAGTGGTGAGGATGTCTTTGTTGTGCACAGAAGGATTTTCCTGTGGAGCATAGTGAGAAGGATGTCCCTGTGGTGGACAGTGTAGAGAAAGTACATGTGGTGGACAGTGGGGAGATGCTCCTGTGTTGGAAAGTGGCAAGGAAGTCCCTGTGGTACACAGGAGGACATCCCTGTGGTGGACAATGGAGAAAACATCCCTGTGATGGGCAGTGAGAGTGTGGAGGACTTCTCTGTGCTGGACAGTGGGGAGGACATCCCTGTGGTGGACAGCAGAAAGTACTTTCCTCTGGTGGACAATGAGGGGGATATTCTTTTTGTGAACAGTGGAAAGGACGTACTTGTGGTGAAAGTAGGGGATGATGTCCTTGGGGTGGACAGTGGGGAGGAATTCACTGCGGTTTACAGTGAGGAGGACATATGTATAATGGACAGTTTGAAGGACATCTTTGTGTTGGACAGTGGGGAGTATGTCCCTATGGTGGACAGTAGAGTGGATGTTCCTATGTTGAAATGTGGAAAAGACTTTCCTTTAGTGGACAGTGAGGAGGTTGTCTCTCTGGTGGACAGTGGGAAGGATGTCCCTATGGTGGACAGTGGGGACGATTTCACTGTGGTGGACAGTGGGAAAAATGTCCCTGTGGTGCACAGAAGGACAACACTGTTGTGGACAATGGCGAGGACGTCCCTGTGTTGTACTGTGGGGAAGATGTCCCTGTCGTGAACAGTGGAGAGGACTTCTCTGCATTGGACACTGTGGAGGACATACTTGTAATGGTTTGTGTGGAGGAAATCCCTGTGGTGGACTGTGAGGAGGACATACCTGTGTTAGACAGTGGGAAGGATGTAACACTGGTGGACTGCGGGTATGATTTCCCTGTGGTGGACAGGTGGGAGGATGTCCCTGTGGTGGTCACTGAGTAGTATGTCACTGTGGTGGACAGTGGGAGGATGTATTGTGGTGGACATTGAGGAGGACTTTTCTTTTGTGGACAGTGAGGAGGACATCCTTGTGGTAGAGAGTGGGGAGTACATCCCTGTGGTAAAGTGGGGTGGAAGTCTTTGTGGCTATAGTGGAGAGGACATCCCTGTGGTGGACAGTGTAATGAAATTCCCTTTGTTGGACCATAGGGAAGATTTCACTGTGGTGGACAGTGGGGAGGACACTCCTGTTTTGGACAAAGTGGAGGATATTCCAGTGTTGCATGGGAGGACATCCTTGTGGTGGATAGAGGGGAGGACTTTCCTGTGTTGGACAGTGGAAAGTGGACTTATCTGTGGTGGAGAATTGTGTGGAAGTCCCTGTGGTGCACAGAAGGTTGTCCCTGTGGTGGACAGTGGGGAGGATGTATATGAGGTAAACAGTGGGGAGGAGGTCCTTGTGGTGGTCAGTGTTTAGGATGCACCGGTTAAAATAAGTGGTAGGGAAGTCTCTGTGGTACATAGGAGGATGTCCCTGTGGTGGACAGCGGGAATGATGTACCTTTGGTGAACACTGGGGAGGACTTCCCTGTTGTAGACAGTGATGAGGACATTTCTGTGGTGGGCAGTGGGCAGGACATCACTCTGGTGGGCAATGGAGAGGATTTACTTTGGTGGACAGTTAGGAGCACGTCTTTGTGTTAGGCAGTTGGTAGGCCATGCCCGCGGTGTACCGGGAGAAATATGTCCCTGTGGTAGACAGTGGGGAAGAATTATTTGTGGTGGACACTGGGGAGGACAACCCTGTTGTGGACAGTGCGTAGGACATCTCTGTGGTGGACAGTGAGGAGAATGTACTTGTGGTGGACAGTGAGAAGGATGTCCCTGTTGTGGATACTGGGAAGGACATCCCTGAGGTTTACAGTGGGGAGGATTTCACTGTGTTGGACACTGGGCAGGACTACCTTGTGGACATTGGGGAGGACGTTACTATGGTGCACAGGAGGACATCCATGTGGTGGACAGTGAGAAGAACACCCCTGTTTTGGACAGTGGTAAGGATATTCTTCTGGTACACAGGAGAACGTCCCTGTGGTGGACAGTGGGGAATACAACATTGTGATGGACAATAGGGTGGCCATCACTGTCATGGAGGGTGGAAAGAATGTACTTGTGGTGGACAGTGGGGAGGACATCCATGTGGTGGACAGTGGGAAGGATGTCTCTGTGGTGGACAGTGGGGAGGACGTCTCTGTTCTGGACAGAGGGGAGGACGTCCTTCTTTTGGACAGTGGGGAGAACATCCCTCTGGTGCACAAAAGGACAACACTGTAGTTGACAGTATGGAAGAAATTTCTGTGGTGAACAGTCAGTAGGATGTCTCTGAGGTTAACAGTGGGGAGGGCATCTCTGTCTTGGATAGTGTGGAGGACATCCTTGTGATGGTTATTGGGTAGGACCCCCCTGTTGTAGACAGGTGGGAGAAATTTTCTATAGTGGACAGTGGGGAGGACGTCCCTATGGTGCACATGAGAAGTCCCTGTGGTGCACAGTGGGGAGGATGTTACTATGGTGAACACGTGGGAGGACATCTTTGTGGTGGACAGTGTGGATGACGTTCCTTTGGTGGTCAGTGGGGAGGACTTCTCTGTGGTGGACTGTGGGGAGGTTTTCTCTGTGGTACAAAAGAGAACATCTTTGTGGTGGACAGTGTCGAGGACGTCTTTATGGTGAACAGTTTCAAGGATGTTACTGTGGTGGAAAATGAAGAGGATGTAACTTGATAAATATCCAAAGAGAAAAGCATTTGTACTACCTGAGTTAAAGTCAAGTATTAGAGAGCAAAAAACACTAAATGCACGTTACTTTTGTAATTTGTGTTAAGAAGTGTTTGTGATTTTGGTATAAACACTGCATTAGCCAGACATGCTTTGTCCCTTTGGTGGACAGTGGAGAAGTCATCCCTGTGGTGGACATTTGGTATGACAACCCTGTGGTGGACAGTGGGGAGAATGTCCCTGTGTGAACATTGGGAAGTACATCACTGTGGTGGACAGGAAAAAGGATGTTCCTGAGGTGGACAGTGGGGAGGACATCTCTGTGGTGGACAGTGAGGACGTCCCTGTGGTGGTCATTGGTAAAAAGTTGCTGTGGTGGGCAGTGGGGAGGACATCCCTGTGGTGGACAGTGGGGTGGATGCCTCTGTTGTGGACAGTGGTAATCACGTCCTTGTGGTACATAAGAGGATGTCCCTGTGCTGGACAGTGGAAAAAACATCCATATGTTAAACAGTATGGTGGCCGTCACTTTCGTGGATGGTGGGAAGAATGTACATGTGGTGGACGGTAGGGAGAACATCCCTGTAGTGGACAGTGTGTAGGATACTGCTGTGGTGGACAGTGGAAAGGATGTCCCTGTTTTGAACTGTGGGGAGGACATCCTGGTGGTACACAGGAGGACAACATTTTGGTTGACAGTGTTGAGGACATTCCTCTGGTGGACAGTCAGAAGGATGTCTCTGTGGTGAACAGTGGGGAGAACATCTGTGTCTTGGACTGTGTGAAGGACGTTCTTGTGATGGTCAGTGAGGAGGACACTTCTGTGGTAGACAGTGGGGAGGATGTCCCTGTGGTGGACATCAGGGTGAACTTTTCTATGCTGAACAGTGGGGAGGACATCCCTGTGGTGGACAGTGGGTAGGAGGTCCTAGTGGTTTACTGTGAAGAGGACTTCCATGTGGTGGAAACTGGGAAGGACTTTCCTGTTTTGGACAGTGGTAAGGACGTCCTTGTGGTACACAGGAGGATGTCCCTGTGGTTGACAGTGGTGAGGATTTCACTGTGGTATACAGTGGGGAGGATGATTATGTGGTGGATGGTGGGAAGAATGTACTTGTGGTAGACAGTGGGGAGGACATCCCTGAAGTGAACAGTGGGAAGGATATCCCTGAGGTGGACAATGGGGAGGATGTCCCTGTGGTGGAGAGTGGGAAGGATTTGACTGTGGTGGACAGTGGGAAAAAATGTCCCTGTGGTGCACAGGAGGACAACACTGTTGTGGACAGTGGTGAAGACTTCCTTGTTGCCAGCAGTGGGAAAAATGTCCCTGTGGTGAACAGTGGAAAGGACATTTCTGTCTTGGACAGTGTGGAGGACTTCCTTGTGGTGGTCAGTGTGGGAAACATCCCTGTGGTGGACAGTTGGGAGGATGTCCCTGTGGTGGACAGTGGGTATGATGTCCCTGTTGTGGACAGATGGGAGACTGTCCCTGTGGTGGTCACTGGGTAGTACATCACTTTGGTGGACTGTGGGGAGGACGTCATTGTTGTGAACATTGTGGAAAACTTCCCTGTTCTGGACAGTGAGGAGGATATCCCTGTGGTAGACAGTGAAGATTACATGCCTGTGGTAGAGAGTGGGGAGAAGGTCCCTGTAGGTACAGTGGAGAGGACATCCCTATGGTTGATAGTGGAGAGTACTTCCCTGTGGTGGACAGTAGGGAGTATTTCACTGTGGAGAACATTGGGGAAGATGTCCCTGTTGTGGACAAAGTGGAAGATATCCCTCTGTTGCATGGGAGGATATACCTGTGGTGGATAGAGAGGAGGACATTCCTGTGGTGAACAGTGGAATAAATATTTCTGTGTGGACAGTGAGGAGGATGTCCATGTGGTGGACAGTGGAAAGGAGGTCTTGTGGTGGTCAATATGGAGGATGTCCCTGTGGTGGTCAGTGTTTATTATTCCCTGGTGAAGAAAGTGGTGAGGAAGTTTCTGTGGTACATAGGAGGATGTCCCTGTGGGGGACAGTGTGAATTATGTCCCTGTGGTGGACATTTGGGAGGAATTCCATGTTGTGGGGAGTGAGGAGCACATTTCTGTTTTGGAAAGTGGGCATTACATCCCTGTGGTTGACATTGGAGAGAATTTTCTTTGGTGGACTTTGGGGAGCATGTCTCTGTGGTAGTCAATGGGGAAGACATCATGTGGTGGACAGTGGTGAGTTTGTACCTGTGTTGGATAGTGGTGAGGATGTCTCTGTTTTGCACAGAAGGATGTTCCTGTGGAGCACAATGAGGAGGATATCTGGGTGGTGGACAGTGGCGAGAAAGTCCATGTGGTGGACAGTAGGGAGGACGCCCCTGTGGTGGAAAGTGGCAAGGAAGTCCCTGTGGTACACAGGAGGACATCCCTGTGGTGGACAATGGGGAAAATATGTCTGTGATGGGCAATGTGGTGGCCATCTCTGTGGTGGACAGTAGAAAGAACGTACTTGTGTGAACAGTGGGAAAAACATCCCTATGGTGGACAGTGGAAAGGATGTCCTTGTGGTGGACATTGTGAAGGACATCCTTGTGGTGGTAAATGAAGAGGACACCCTTGTGGTTGACAATGGGGAGGATATCCCTGTTGTACACACATGTCCCTCTGGTGGACAGTGTGGAGGATGTCTCAGTGTGGACAGCGTGAAGACATCTCTATGGTTGATAGTGTGAAGGACATACCTGTAGTGGTCAATGGGGAGGACGCATCTCTGGTAGACAGTGGGGAGGACATCTCTGTGGTACACAAGAAGACATCTTTGTGGTGGACAGTGACTAGGACGTCTTTGTGGTGAACAGATTGAAGGACATTACTATGGTGGAAAGTGAGGAGGACGTGCTTATATAAATACCCAAGTAGAAAAGCATGTGTACTACTGGAGTTAAAGACAACTATAAGATGAGCCGGGCAGTGGTGGCACACGCCTTTAATCCCAGCACTTGGGAGGCAGAGGCAGGCATATTTCTGAGTTCAAGGCCAGCTTGGTCTACAGAGTGAGCTCGAGGACAGCCAGGGCTACATAGAGAAACCCTGTCTCAAAAAAAAAAAAAAGACAACTATAAGAGTGCTGAAAACATTAAATACACATTACTTGTGCAGGTTGAGTTAAGATGTGTCCTTTGATTTTCGTATAAACACTGTATTAGCCGCCCATGCATTGTTCATTTGGTGGAAGTAGGAAAGACATCTCTGTGGTGGACAGTTGTTATCATGCCCCTGTGGTGGACAGTGGGGAGGATGTACCTGTGGTGGACAGTGGGGAGGATGTCTCAGTGGTGGACAGGAAGGAGGACATCCATGAGGTGGACAATGGGGAGGATGTCTCTGTGTTTGACAGTAAGGAGGACATCCCTGTGGTGTGCAGTGGAGGGGAAGTCCCTGTGGTGGGCAGTGGGGAGGATGTCTCTGTGGTGGAGAGTGGGGAAGACTTCCCTGTGCTGGACAGTGGGAAGGACTTCCTTATGTTAGACAGTGGGGAGGATGTCCCTGTTATGGACTGTGGAGAGGAAGTCACTGTGGTGGACACTGGGGAGCACACATTGTGTACAGTGTGGAGGACGTTCTGGTGGTGCACAGGAGGACATCCCTTTGGTGGACATTGGGGAGGACGCCTCTGTTTTGGACTGTGGTAAGAACATCCCTGTGGTACACAGGAGGAGGTTCCTGTGGTGGACAGTGGGGAAAACATCCATGTGTTTGACAGTGGACTGGCCTGCACTGTCATGGACAGTGGGGAGGATGTCCGTGTTGTGGACAGTGGGGAGGTAGACTGCATTGTAAACAGTGGGGAGGATGTCCCTCTTTTGGACAGTTGGGAGGACATCCTTGGGGTACACAGGACAAAACTGTGGTGGACAGTGTAGAGGACATTACTGTGGTTGACAGTCCAGAGGATGTCCTTGTGGTGTACAGTGGGGAGGACCTCTCTGTCTTGAACAGTTTGGAAAACGTCCTTGTGATGGTCAGTGGGAAAAACAACCCTGTGGTAGACAGTGGGGAGGACATCCCTGATGTATACAGGAGTCAGTCCCTGTGGTGGACAATTTGGAGGATGTCTCTGTGGTGGAATGTATGGAGGATATGCCTGTAGTGGACTGTGAGGCGGATATACCTGTGGTGGACAGTGAGGAGGATGTACCTGTGGTGGACTGTGAGTATGATGTCCCTCTGGTGGACAGTGGGAGGATGTATTTTGCTGGACATTGAGGAGGACTTCCGTGTTGTGGACAGTGAGGAGGACATCCCTTTTTTGGACAGTAGGGAAGATTTCACTGTGGTTTACATTGGGGAGGACATCCCTGTTTTGGACGAAGTGAAGGATATCCCTGTGTTGCATGGGAGGACATCCTTGTAGTGGATAGAGGGGAGGACATTCCTGTGGTGGACAGTGGAAAGAACATATCTGTGGTGGACAATTGTGTGGATGTCCCTGTGGTGCAAAGAAGGTCATCTCTGTGTTGGTCAGTGGGGAGGAGGTCCTTGTGGTGGTCAGTGTTTAGGATGCACCGGTTAAGGAAAGTGGTGAGGAAGTCTCTGTAGTACATAGGAGGATGTCCCTGTGGTAGACAGCGGGAATGATGTCCCTTTGGTGAACAGTGGAAAGGACTTCCCTCTTGTAGACAGTGATGAGGACATTTCTGTGGTGGACAGTGGGCAGGAAACCCCTGTGGTGGGCAATGGAGAGGATTTAATTTTGTGGACAGTTAGGATCATGTCTCTGTGGTAGGCAGTTGGTTTGCCATGCCTCTAGTGGACTGGCATTCCTGTGGTTGACAGTGGGGAAGAATTCTTTGTGGTGGATACTAGGGAGAACAACCCTGTTGTGGACAGTGGGTAGGACATCTCTGTGGTGAACAGTGCAGAGAACGTTCTTGTGGTGAACAGTGGGAAGGATATCCCTGTGGTGGATACTGGGAAGGACATCTCTGAGGTTTACATTTTGTTTAACAGTGGGAAGGACATTTTTTGGTGCACAGTGGAGAGGTCGTTTCTGTGGTGGACAGTGGGGAGGACGTACTTGTGCTGGACAGTGGGGAGGATGCCCCTGTTGTAGACAGTGGAAAGGACAGCTGTGGGGGACAGTGGGGAGGATGTTGCTGTGGGGCACAGGAGAATGACACTGTGGTGGACCATGGGAAGGACATCCCTGTGGTGGACAGTGGGGAGGATGTTATTGTGGTAGATTGTGGGGAGGACGACATTGTGGTGGACTGTGGGAGGACTTCCCTTTTGTTGACAGTGAGGACAACTTAAGTATGGTGCACTATGGGGAGGAGGTCTTTGTTGTGGAAAATACAGATATGTCCCTGTGTTAGACAGTGAGAAGGACATCCCTGTGGTAGACTGTGGGTAGGCCATCCCTGTGGTGGACAGTGATGAGGACATCCCTGAGGAAAACTGTTGGGAGGCTGTTTCTTTGGTGGACATTGGAAAGAACCTCCCTGTGTTGGACTTTGGAGGATTTCACTGTAGTGGACAGTGGGAAGGACGTCCTTTTGGAAAGTGGAGAAGATGTTCCTATGGTGCAAAGGAGGATGCCCCTGTGGTGGACAGTGGGAATGATGTCCCTGTGGTGGAGAGTGTGGAGAACATCTCTGTGTTGGACAGTGGTGAGGACATCCATGTTGTGCACACGAGGATGTCCCTGTGGTACACAGTGGAGAGGATGTCCCAAGGGTGGACAATGGGAAGTATGTCTCTGTGATTGACAGCGGGAAAAATATCCCTGTGGTAGAGAGTGGGAATGACTTCCTTGTGAAAAGTGGAGAGGACGTTCCTATGGTGAAAAAGCGGATGACCCTGTGGTGGACAGTGTTAAGGATATCCCTGTGGTGGAGAGTGTGGAGGACATCTCTGCTCTGAACAGTGGTGAGGATGTCCCTTTTGTCCACATGAGGATGTCCCTGTGGTGCACATTGGGGAGAATGTCCTTGTGGTAGACAATGGAAAGTATGTCCCTGTGGTTGATGGTGGGAAAAACATCCCTGTAGTGGACAGTGGTTGGATGTCTCTGTGTTTAATGATGGGAAGAATGTACCTGTTGTGGACAGTGGGGAGGACATCCCTGTTGTGAACAGTGAGAAGGATGTCCCTGAGGTGGATATCGCTGAGGACATCTCTGTTGTGGATGGTGGGGAGGACTTCCCTGTAGTGGACAGTGGGGAGGAAGTCCCTGTGGTGCACATGAGGATCACATTGTCATGGACAGTGAGGAGTACATTCCTGTGGTGGACAGTGGGGAGGATGTCATTGTGGTAGATAGTGGGGAGGATATAAGTTTTGTGGTCAGTGAGTAGGATGCCCCTTTGGTGGACAGTGTGGAGGATGTCACTGTGGTGGACAATGCAGAGACCATTTCTTTGGTGGACATTGGGAAAGAGGTCCCTGTTTTGAACACTAGATAGTCCCTGTCATTTACAGTGGAAAGGAATTTTCTGTGGTGGTCAGTGGGAAGTGTATCCTTGTGGTGGGTTGTGGGAAGAACCTCACAAGAGTGGTTAGTGTGGAGAATGTTCCTTTGGTGGACAGTCCAGAAGACATCTCTGTGGTAGACAGTGTGAAGATATCCTGTGATGAACAGTAGGATGTCCTAGTGGTGCACAGTGGCAAGTAAGTCCATGTGGTGGACAGTGGAAAGCAAGACCTATGGTGGACAGAGGGGAGGACACCCCTGCGCTGGTCAATGGTAAAAATGTGTTTGTTGTACACAGGAGGACTTTCCTGTGGTGGACAGTGGGGAGGATATCCCTGTGGTGAACAGTGGGGAGGATGTCTCTGTGTGGATATTGTGATATACTTGTGGTGGACAGTGGAAAAAAGTCCCTGTATCAGACAGTAGGAAGTATGATTCTGTGCTGGACAGTGGGGAGGACATCACTGTGTTGGACAGTGGGGAGGATATTCCTGTGATTTACTGTGGAAAGGACATCCCTGTGGTTGAGAATGGGGAGGACATCTCTGTGGTGGACAGTGGGGGAAAGTTTTTGTGGTGCACAGTATGATGTCCCTGTGGTGGACAGTGGAGAGGATATCTCAGTTTTAGACAGTGAGGAGGACGTACCTGTGGTCGACAGTGGGTAGGACAGGTGAATGTCACTTTGTGGGATATGGTGGAGGACCTCCTTGTGGTGGACAGTGGGGAAAACATTTCTGGGTGGACAGTGAAGAGTACGCCCCTGTGGTAGACAGTGGGAAAGACTTCCCTGTGGTAAACAGCAGAGAGGAATTCTCTGTGGTGGACTGTTGGGAGGATGTCCCTTTGGTAAACAGTGAGGAGAATATCCCTGTGGGGGACAGTGGGAAGTACTTCTCTGTGGTTGACAATGAGGGGATATCCCTGTGGTGACAGTGAGGATGACACCTTTGTGGTGAACAGTGGGAGGATTTCACTGTGGTGGAGAGTGGAGAGGACAACCTTTGGTGGGCAATCAGGAGGAAGTCTCTGTGGTGCAAAAAGGGATATCACTGTGGTGGACAGTGGAAAGGAAGTCTCTGTGGTGGGGCAGTGAAAAGGACTTCCTTGTTGTGGACTGTGGGGAGGACATCCCTGTGGTGAACATTTGGGAGGACATCTCTGTGGTGGATAGTGTTTAAAATGTCACTGTTGTGGTCAGTAAGGAGAATGCCCCTGCGGTGGACAGTCGGGAGGATGTCCTTGTGGTGAGCAAGAGCACATCCCTGTGGTGACAGTGAGGAGGACATCCCTGTGGTGCACATTGAAAAAGATTTTTCTGTGGAGGACAATGTGGAGAACATCCCTGTGATGGTCAGTGGGATCACATCTTTGTGGGAGACAATGGAGAGGACATCATAGTGGTGGACAGTGAGTAGGACAACCCTATGGTGGACAGTGATTAAGATGTTTCTGTGGTGGACAGTGGGAGGACATCTCTGTGGTGGACAGTGTGGAGAATGTCCCATGGAGGTCAGTAAGGAAGATGCCCCTGTGATGGACAGTGGGGAGAATGTCCCTCTGGTATAGAGGAGGTCATGCCTGTGGTGGACAGTGGAAGGACATCATTGTGGTGGACAGTGGGGAGGCCATCCCTGTGGATGAGAGTGAAGAGGACATGCCTGTGGTGACAGAAGAACATCTCTGTGGTGGACAATGAGAAGGATGTCCCTGTGGTTCACAATGAGGAGGATATTTTCTGGTGGACAGTGCCAAGGACATCACTGTTGGTGGACAGTGTGAGTACATCTCTGTGGTGGACAGTGGGGAGGATAAACCTGTGGTGGAAAGTGAGGAGGACGTTTCTGTGTTGGACAGTGTGGGAGAATTTCCTGTGGTGGACAGTGGGTAGGAAATCTCTGTGGTGGACAGTGTGAAGAAAATCCCTGTGGAGGTCAGTAAAGAGGAAGCCCCTGGGGTGGACAGTGTGGAGGACGTCATTGTGGTGGACAGTGTGGTGGATATCACTATGGTGCCCAGGAGGACATCCCTGTGATGAAACAGTGGGGAGAACATTTAGGGGGGAGACAGTGGGGAGGACAACTTTGTGGTGAACAGTGGGGTGGACGTCTTTGTGGATGACAGTGAAGAGGACATCTCTGTGGTGACAGTGAGAAAACAATCCCTGTAGAAGACAATGAGGAGGACGTCCCTCTGGTGCACAATGGGGAGGATTTTTTTCTTGTGCACAGTGCCGAGGATATCATTGTGGTGGACAGTGGGGAGCATACTCTGTGGTGGACCAGTGATGAGAATTTCTCTGTTGTAGACTTGGTTAGTATGTCCCTGTGGTGAACAGTGGAGAGGAAATACTTCTGGTTTACAGTGGTGAGGACATACCTTTGGTGGACAATGAGGAGGAACATCGCAATTGTGGACAGTTTAGTGGTTTCACTATGGTGGATAGTGGGAAGGATGTCCCTGTGATGGACAGTGGGGAGGACATCCATGGGCTGGACAGATGGGAGGACATCCATGTGGTGAACAGTGGGGAGGACTTCACTGTGGTGGGCCTTAGTAGGACATCACTGTGGTGTACATTGGGGAGGACGTCCCTGTGGTGGACAGTGAGAAAGGATTTTACTGTGGTCGACAGTGGAAGGCCATCCTTGTGGTGGGCATTGTGGAGGTCCTTCCTGTGGTTCACAGGAGAATGTCCCAGTGGTAGACTGTGAGGAGAATGGCTCTATGGTGGACAGTGGAAAGGATAACTTTGGTGGACAGAGGTGAGAATTTCATTGTGCTGGACAGTGGAGAGGATATCCCTATGGTGGACAGGGAAGACATCTCTGTGGCAGACACTGTAGAGGACGTCCCTGTGTTGTTCAATGTGGAGGATGCCCCATTAGTGGACAGTGGTGATACATTTCTGTGGTGGACAGTGGGGAGGATATCCCTGTGATGGACAGTGGGGGACATCCTGTGGTGGACAGTGGGGAAAAACTTCCCTGTGGTGAAAAGTGAGGAGAACATCCCTGTGGTGGACATTGGGGAGCAGATCTCTGTGGTGGACAGAGTGGAAGGACATCCTGTGGTGGACAGTGGGGAAAACTTTCCTGTGGTAGAAAGTGAGGAGAACATCCCTGTGGTGGACAGTGGGGCAGATCTTTGTGGTGGACAGAGGGGAGGACATCAATAGTGGACATTGAAAAGGACATCCCTGTCATGGACAGAAAGGAGGACTTTCCTGTGTTGGACCGTAAGGAGGACTTTTCTGTGGTGGACAGTGAGGAGGATGTCCCTGTGGTGGATAGTGGGGAGCAAGTCTTTTTGGTGGACAATTGGGAGGACATCCCTGTGGTTTACAGTGGAGAAAAACTACCTGTGGTGGACAGTGAGGAAGACGTCTCTATGGTGCACAGTGGGGAGGATTTTTTTTGGTGGGACAGTGGGGAGGACATGTCTGTGGTGGACGTGAGAAGCACATCTCTGTTGAGTACAATGGAAAAGACTTTCTAGTGTTGGAGAGGGGAAGGACATACCTGTGGGTAGACAGCGGGTAAGACATTTTCTGTGGTAGAGAGTCAGCAGGGCATCCCTGTGGTGTACAGTGAAGAGGATATCCTGTGGTGGCCAGTGTCGGATATCTCTATGGTTTACAGTCAGGAGTGCATCCATGTGGTGGACAGTGTGGATAGGTATCTGTGGTGGACAGTGGAAAGAATTTTCTGTGTTGGACAGCGGCAAGATTCTCTCTGTTGTGGACAGTGGGGAGAATGTCCCTGTGGTGGACAGTTGGGGAGGACAACATTCGTAGACAGTGGGATGACTTTCCTGTTGTGGACAGTGAGGAGGACATCCCTGTTGCTGACAGTGGGGAGTATGTACCTGTGGTGAACCGAAGGATGTCCCTGTGCTGGAGATTAAGAGGACGTCCTTCTTGTGGACAGTGCAGAGGACATCTCTGTGGTGGACAGTGAGGAGGACGTACTTGTGAAGGACAGTGGAGAGGACATCCCTGTATTGACAGTGGGGAGAACATGTATTGTTAGACAGTTGGGAGGATGTCCCTGTTGTGAACAGAAGGACATCCCTGTGGTGGCAAGTGAGAAGTATGTCTCTGTGGTGGACAGAGTGGAGACATCTCTGTAATGGAAAGTGAGGAGGATATCCTATGGTGCAGAGAAAGGAGGACGTCCATGTAGTGGACCGTGAGGAGGACTTCACTGTTATTGTCAGTGAGAGAACATCCCTGTGGTAAACTGTGGGGATAACATCCGTGTGGTCGACAGTGGGGAGGACGTCCATTTGTGAACAGAGGGGAGGACTACCCTGTGGGGGACAGTGGGAAGATTTCCCTGTAGTAAACAGCAGGGAGAATTTCAATGTGGTGGACAGTTGGGAGGAAGTCCCTGTGGTGGACAGTTAAAACAGTATCACTGTGGTGGAAAGTGTGATGTATGTACCTGTTGTACATAGTGGGGAGGACATCCCAGTGGTGGCCAGTGGGAAGGACATCCGTGTGGTGAACAGTGGGGAGGACATTTTTCTGGTGGGCAGTCAGGAGGGGACCTTTCTGTGGTGCACAGGATGATATCTTTGTTGTGGACAGTCGGGAAGAAATCCCTGTGGTGATAGTGGGGAGGACATCTCTGTGGCGGACAGTGTGGAAATGTCCCTCTGGTGGTCAGTAAGGAGGATGTCCCTGTAGGGAAGAGTAGAAAGGATGTCCCTGTGGTGCACAAGAGACATTCCTGTGGTGGACTGTGGGGAGGATATCCCTGTGCCATACAGTGGAGAAGATTTCACTGTAGTGGACAGTGGGTTGGATGTTTTTGTTGTGGGCAGTGGGAAGAACGTCCTGTGGTGGACAGTTGGAAGGATGTCCCTGTGGTGACACAAGGATATACCTCTTTGTACAGTGTGTAGGATGTCCCTGTGAGGTCAGTGAGGAAGACACTTCTGTGGTGGACAGTGTGGAGTACTTCCCTGTGGTGGTCAATTGGGAGGAGGCACCTTTGTTGCACAGTGGGATGGATGTCTCTGTGGTGGAAAGTGGGAGGGTGTCCCTGTGAATAGACAGTGGGGGAGGATATCTCTGTTATAGACAGTTGGCAGAATGTCCCTGTGGTGCACAGGAGGACATCCCTTTGTTTGACACTAGGGAGGGTGTCCCTGTGGTGGATAGTTGGGAGGACATCTCTCTGGTGGAAAGTGTGTAGGACACCCTGTATTGGTCAGAAGCGATGACACCTCTGTGTTGGACAGTGGTGAGGACATCCCTGTGGTACACAGGATGATATCGCTGTGGTTGAAAAGTGGGGAGGATATCTCTCTGGTGGACAGTGTGGAAAATTTCCCTGTGGAGGTCTCTAAGGGGACACCCCTGTGTTAGACATTAAGGAGGACATCCCTCTGGTACAGAGGAGGATATCCCTGTGTTGGACAGTGGGGAGGATATCATTGTGCTGGACAGTGGGGAAGCACATCTCTGGTGGACAGAGGGGGTGATAAACATGTGCTGGACAGTGAGGAGGACATTTTTATGTTGGAGAGTGGGAAAAAAATTCCTGTGGTGGACAGTGAGAATGACATCCCTGTTGTGGACAGTGGGGAGGAAATCCCTGTTGTGAACTGTGGCAAGGACATCCCTGTGGTTGACAGTGGGGAGGACATTTTGTGGTTGACAATGGGAGGAATTCTCTGTGTTGTACAGTGGGGAGGACATCCCTGTGGTGCAGTGTTGAGACATCCCTGTGGTGGAAAGTGAGGAGACATCCCTTCATGGTCAGTGCAGAGGAGGTCCTTGTGGTGGACAGTGGGAAGAATTCACTGTTGTTGACAATTAGGAACATCTCTTTTGTGGACAGTGGGAGGACATCCCCATGGTGATCAGTGAGAAGGACCTCCCAGTGTGTACCGTAGGGAGAACTTCACTGTGGTGAACAATGAGGATGACATCATTGTGTTGGATGTTGGGAGGACATCCTGTTGGTGGACATGAGGGGGACGTCCTGTGGTAGACACTAGGGAGGACTTTCCTGTGGTTGACAGTGAGAGAAAATTACAGGATGGCCAGTACTGAGGACTTTTGTGGTGACAGTGGAGTGGATTTAACTGTGCTGGACAGCGCAGAGAATGACCATGTAGAAGACCATGGAAAGGACGTTCCTGTAATGCACTTGAGGACTTCCATGTGGTGGACATTGGGGGAGAATGTCCCTGTGGTGGACAGTGTGTAGGACATCCCTGTGGTGGATGTTCAGGAGGATGAATCTGTGGTAAACATTGAGGGGGACTTACCTGTGGTGGACAGTGCGGAGGATGTCCTTGTGGACAGAGGGAAAGATGTTTTTGTGTTGCACAGATAAATGTCCCTGTGGTTGACCGTGGGGAGAATTTCACTGTGGAGAACAGTGGGGAGGATATCCTTCTGTTGGGCAGTTGGAAAGATGTTTCTGTGGTGCAAATGAGGACATCACTGTGGTGGACAGTGGAATAAGACTTCCTATGTTGGACAGGTGGAGGACATCCTTTGGGGACATTGGGAGGGCATCCTTGCGGTGGACACTTCGGAGGATGACCCTGTGGTGACAGTGGGGAAACATCCCTGTTGTTGACAGTGTAGAGGACTTAGCAATGGTGGACAGTGGGGATGACATCCCTGTGGTAGACAGTGTGGAGGACATCTCTATGGTGGAAGGTGAGGAAGATGTCCCTGGGGTGACCATTGGGGAGGATTTCCCTGTGGTAGACTGTTTGGGATTTAACTATGGTAGACAGTGAAAGGATGCCCTTGTGAAAAGTGAGGAGGACGTTCCTGTGTTGCACAGGAGGACATCCCTCTGGAGGACAGTGGGTAGGATGTCCCGTGTGTAGAGTGGGTCGGATTTCTCTGTGGTGAACAGTGGGGAAAACATCCCTGTGGTGCACAGGACAGGAGAAAACTTGTGGTGGACAGTGTGGAGGAAGCCCATGTGGTGGAGACAGTGCGGAGGATTTCCCTGTGGTAGACATTTGGGAGGATTGACACTATGGTAGACAGTGGAAAAGGATGCCCTTGTGGAAAGTGAGGAGGATGTTCCCTGTGTTGCACAGGAGACATCCCTGTGGAGAACAGTGGTTGGATTTCTCTGGGTGAACAGTGGGGAAGACTTCCCTGTGGTAAACAGGAGAAAGACGTTGTGGTGGACAGTGTGGAGGAAGCCATGTGGTGGAGAGTGGGAGGACATCTTGTGGTGGACAGTGTGGAAGACATCAATATAGTGCACGATTACTTCCCTGTGATGGACAGTGGTTGAGACCTACAGGTGGGAAAAGTGAGGAGGATTTCCCTGTGGTTGATAGTGGGGGAGGATATCCCTGTCTTGACTGTGTGAGGATGTCCTTGTGGTGGTTAGTGGGAGGACACCCCTGGGGTGGACAATGGGGTGGATGTCCTTTTTTTTGTGTATACAGGAGTATGTCCCCATGGTGTACAGAATAGAGGACATTGCTGTGTGGAGAGTGTGGAGTACATTCAACTGTAGTGCACAGTGTTGGGAGACGTTCCTGTGGTGTACAGTGTGGAGGACATCACTGTTGTGGTCAATGGGGAGGAGCCCCTGTGTGGACGTTGGGAGGACATCTCTGTGGAACACAAATGGCGGTCTTATGGAGACAGTGAAGGGGTGTCCTGTGGTGGACAGTGGGAAGGAAGTTTCTTTGGTGGACAGTGATGCAGACATCCAGTGTTGGACAATGGGGAAAACTTTTCTGTGGTGGACAGTGCACAAAATTTCTCTAGGTGGACAGTGAGAAGGACGTCTCTGTGGTGGACAGTGCGGAGGATGTCCCTTTAATGACATTGGGAAGGATATCCCTGTGGTGGACATTGGAGAGGACCTCCTTTGTGTGTGGACAATGAGGAGGACGTCTTTGTGGTATACACTGGGGAGGACTTCCCTGTTGTAAACTTGGGGAGACCTCCTGTGTAGACACTGGGGAGCATGTCCCTGTGTTTGACAGTGTTAAGGACTTCCGTGTTATTGACAGTGAGGACATTCCTGTAGTGAACAGTGGGGAGGACTTCTTTGTGGAAGACAGTAGGGAGGATTCACATGTTGTGGACATTAGGGACTAAGTCCTTGTATTGGACCGTGGGTAGGATGTTTGCTCTGATGCACAGAGAATGTCCCTTTGGCGGACATGAGGGAACATCCCTGTGGAGGAGAGTCAGGAGGAGATTCCTGTGGGTATATTGGGGAGGACTTCCGTGTGGTGGACAGTTGGGAAGACTTCTTTGTGGTGGACAGTGGTGAGGATGTCCCTGTGGTGGACAGTGGGGAGGACATATTTGTAATGGAGAGTGGAAGGACGTCCCTCTGTAGACAGTGGGGTGGACTTACCTGTGGTTGACAGTGAGGAGGAAATCCCTGTGGTGGACAATGGGTAGGATGTATTTGTGGCAAACAGGGGGAGGATTTCAATGTGCTGGACAGTAAGGGAGACCTTCTTGTAGTGGACCTTGGGGAGATTGTTTCATGTGGTGCAACAGGAGCATGTCTCTGTGGTACACAGTGTGGAACATGTCCCCTTTGTTGGACAGTGAGGAAGACATCCCGTAGTGGACAGTGAAGAGGATATTTCTGTGGTGGACAGTGAAAAGACATTCTCTAGTGGCATTTAGGAGGACATCCCTGTGGTGGATAATGGCAAGGAGGTTTCTGTAGTGGATATTGGGAGACGTTCCTGAGATGGACAGTGAAAAATTTCACTGTGGTGGACAGGGACATATTGTCCTTGTGAAAAGTAGGAGGACATTGTGGTGGTGGCAAAGAAGGACGATCCCTGTGGTGGACAGTGTGGAGGACATCTCTTTGTTGACAGTGGGACAGACCTTCCTGTGGGCACAGGAGGCTGTTTCTGTGGTGCACAGTGCAGTGGATTTTCCTGTGGTTGACAGTGAGGTGTGATGTCTCTGTGGTACACAGTGGGGAAGAAGTCCCTGTTGTGCACAGGAGAATATCCCTGTGGTGGAAGTGGGGAGGACTTCCATGGTTATACAGTTGGGAGGATTTCCCTGTGGATGACAGTGGGGAGAACACTCAGTCTGAACAGTTTGAAAGACATCTTGTGGTGGTTAGGAAGGAGCATGCCCCTGTGGTAGACAGTGGGGGATGTCACTGTAGTTACACAGGAGTATGTCCCTTTTGTGGACAGTATGGAGGATGACTTTGTGGTGGACTGTGTGGAGGACTTACCTGTTGTAGACAGTGGGGAGGATGTCCCTGTGGTGGTCACTGGGGAGGATGTGTCTGTGGTGGACAGTGAGAAGGACATCCCTGTGATGGTCTTTGGGGAGGATGCCTCCTGTGGTGGACAGTGCAATGACATCTCTGTGGAAACAAGAGGAGATCTTTGTGGTGGACAGTGGAAAGATAATAACTGTGGTGGACATTGAGAAGGATATTTTTGTGGTAGACCCTGAGGACATATTTCTGTCGTGGAAAATGGGGAGGACTTCCCTGTTGTGGACAGTGGGAAGGACTTCATTGTGGTGGACAATGAGGAGGACATCACTGTACTGAACAGTGGGGGAAGTAATGTTCCTTTGGTGGACAGTGGGGAGGATGTCTTTGTGGTGGACAGTGTTGAGGAATGCAATGTGATGGACAGTAAACACGATGTCCTTGTAATGATCATGGGGAGGACTTCCTGTGGTGGCCAGTGGTGAGGACATCCCTCTGGGTAAAACAGTGAGGAGGATGTCTCTGTGGTGGAACGAGGGAGGATGTCCCTCTGGTGGACAGCTGGGAGGACATCCCTGTGTGGACAGTGGAGAGGACATCCCTGTTTGTGGACATTATGGAGGATGTCCCCTGTGGTGGACAGATTGGAGGACTTTTCTGTAGTTGACAGGAGGATTACATACTATAGTGGACAGTAAAATGACTTCTTTTGTGGTGAAGTAATGGGATGATTTCACTGTCATGGGAATTGTAAAGGACATTCTTGTGTTGAAACATGGGGAGTATTTCACTGTCACGGAAAGTATAAAGGACATACTTGTGTTGACCATGGGGAGTACGTTCCTTGTTGCACAGGAGGACATTCCTGTGTTGGAAAGTGTGGAGGATGTCCCTGATGTGGAGAGTGGAGATAACATCCCTTTGTTGACAGTGAGGAGAAGGTCCCTGTGAAGGACAAGTGGGGTGGTTTTCCCTGTGGTAGACAATGAGATGGACTTCCCTATATTGAACAATGGACAAGATTTCCCTGTGGGTGGACCGTGGAGAGGACATCCCTTTGGTGTAGCAGTGGAAGCATGTGTCTGTGGTGAAAAGTGGTGAGGACATCCCTGTGGTGGACAGTTTGGTAGACTTCCCTGTGGTGGACAGTAGGGAGGACATTGCTGTGTTGCACAGAGTTTTCGTCCTGTTGTGGACTGTGTGGAGGATGTCCCTGTGGTGGAAAAGTGAGAAGGACGTCACTGTGGTGGACAGTGTGGAGGATATCCCTATGGTGCACAGAGGACGTCCCTGTGATGGACAGTGGGGAGAACATCCAAGTAGTAGACAGCGGGAGGATGTCCCTGTGGTGCATAGTGGGGAGGATATCACTGTCTTGGACAGTGTGGATGATGACTTGTGGTGGTTAGTGAGGAGAACCCCCTGGGGTGGACAGTTGGGAGGATGTCCCTGTGGTGTAGAGGAGTATTCCTTGTGGTACAGTGTGGAGGACATTGCTGTGGTGGACAGTGTGGAGGACTCACTGTGGTGCACAGTGGAGAGGACTTACCTGTGGTTGACGTGTGGAGACATCCCTGTGGTGGTCATGGGGAGTCACCCTTGAGTGGTGACAGTGGGGAGGACATCTCTTGGGACACATGATGAGTCTTTATGCGGACAGTGGGGAAGCATGTCTTGTTGTGGACAGTGGATGGGTGTTTCTTTTGGTGGCATTTAGGAGATCCCTTTGGTGGACTGTGTGTAGGATTTCCTCTGTGGTGGACAGTAAGGAGGATTCTCTGTTTGACAGTGGGGAGGATGTTCCTGTGGTGGACAG